>NC_053023.1:355523988-355823988 GCF_003073215.2 Triticum urartu
GAATTTCAGATTTGCAGTATTGAGCATATAAAGTATTTTATGATTCTAGAGATCTATTTTTAGCACTTAAAAAATGTAGTTTCATAGGAGTATAAAAGTGCAGACAATGTGATTCTCAGAGAAGAAACTACAAGTTTCAGTTTCAGATAAGAAACTGCAAGTTCAGTTTCAGATAAGAAACTGCAACTTTTAGAGGCAGAGCATTTACATTAACAAGGCCTTTTCAAACAGGGTTAACATCATGTTGGAAATTTTATTCATGGTCGAAAATGGAACTACCAGCCAGTTAACATCATGCTGATCAACATTCATGCATAGCACATCTTCATATGATGCACGGTCAAAATGCCCAGCACTCAGTCTCAGGCTTAGGTCCAGACTTGGGTTTCTTCTCTTGAGCAGCAACTTGTTTGATGTTCTTCTCGAAGTTCCCCTTCTTCTTCCCTTTGCCCTTTTTCTTGAAACTAGTGGTCTTGTTGACCATCAACACTTGATGCTCCTTCTTGATTTCTACCTCCGCAGCCTTTAGCATTGTGAAGAGCTCGGGAATTGTCTTATCCATCCCTTGCATATTATAGTTCATCACGAAGCTCTTGTAGCTTGGTGGCAGTGACTGAAGAATTCTGTCAATGACACTATCATCCAAAAATTAACTCCCAGTTGAATCAAGTGATTGTTATACTCAGACATTCTGAGTATATGTTCACTGACAGAACTATTCTCCTCCATCTTGCAACTGTAGACCTTGTTGGAGACTTCATATCTCTCAATTCGGGCATTTGCTTGAAATATTAACTTCAACTCCTGGAACATCTCATATGCTCCATGACGTTCAAAACATCGTTGAAGTCCCGGTTCTAAGCCGTAAAGTATGGCACACTGAACTATTGAGTAGTCATCAGCTTTGCTCTGCCAGACGTTCATAACATCTGGTGTTGCTCCTGCAGCAGGTTTGGCACCTAGCGATGCTTCCAGGACGTAATTCTTTTGTGCAGCGATGAGGATAATCCTCAAGCTACGGACCCAGTCCGTGTAATCGCTACCATCATATTTCAACTTTGCTTTCTCAAGGAATGCATTAAAATTCAATGGAACAACAGCACGGGCCATCTATCTACAACAACATAGACATGCAAAATACTATCAGGTACTAAGTTCATGATAAATTGAAGTTCATTTAATCATATTATTTAAAGAACTCCCACTTAGATAGACATCCCTCTAATCTTCTAAGTTATCACGTGATCCATATCAACTAAACCATGTCCGATCATCACGTGAGATGGAGTAGTTTCAATGGTGAACATCACTATGTTGATCATATCTACTATATGATTCACGCTCGACCTTTCGGTCTCAGTGTTCCGAGGCCATATCTGCATATGCTAGGCTCGTCAAGTTTAACCTGAGTATTCCGCGTCTGCAACTGTTTTGCACCCGTTGTATTTAAATGTAGAGCTTATCACACCCAATCATCACATGGTGTCTCAGCACGAAGAACTTTCGCAACGGTGCATACTCAGGGAGAACACTTATACCTTGAAATTTAGTGAGAGATCATCTTATAATGCTACCGTCAATCTAAGCAAAATAAGATGCATAAAAGATAAACATCACATGCAATCAATACAAGTGATATGATATGGCCATCATCATCTTGTGGTTGTGATCTCCATCTCCGAAGCACCGTCATGATCACCATAGTCACCGGCGCGACACCTTGATCTCCATTGTAGCGTCGTTGTCGTCTCGCCAACTATTGCTGAAGGAAATATGCCCTAGAGGCAATAATAAAGTTATTATTTATTTCCTTATTTCATGATAAATGTTTATTATTCATGCTAGAATTGTATTAACCGGAAACATAATACATGTGTGAATACATAGACAAACAAAGTGTCACTAGTATGCCTCTACTTGACTAGCTCGTTAATCAAAGATGGTTATGTTTCCTAACCATAGACATGTGTTGTCATTTGATTAATGGGATCACATCATTAGGAGAATGATGTGATTGACATGACCCATTCCATTAGCTTAGCACCCGATCGTTTAGTATGTTGCTATTTCTTTCTTCATGACTTATACATGTTCCTATGACTATGAGATTATGCAACTCCCATTTGCTGGAGGAACACTTTGTGTGCTACCAAACGTCACAACGTAACTGGGTGATTATAAAGGAGCTCTACACGTGTCTCCAAAGGTACATGTTGGGTTGGCGTATTTCGAGATTAGGATTTGTCACTCTGATTGTCGGAGAGGTATCTCTGGGCCCTCTCGGTAATGCACATCACATAAGCCTTGCAAGCATTGCAACTAATGAGTTAGTTGCGAGATGATGTATTAAGAAACGAGTAAAGAGACTTGCCGGTAACGAGATTGAACTAGGTATTGAGATACCGACGATCGAATCTCGGGCAAGTAACATACCGATGACAAAGGGAACAACGTTTGTTGTTATGCGGTCTGACCGATAAAGATCTTCGTAGAATATGTGGGAGCCAATATGAGCATCCAGGTTCCGCTATTGGTTATTGACCAGAGACGTGTCTCAGTCATGTCTACATTGTTCTCGAACCCGTAGGGTCCGCACGCTTAAGGTTTCGATGACAGTTATATTATGAGTTTATGAGTTTTGATGTACCGAAGTTAGTTCGGAGTCCCGGATGTGATCACATACATGACGAGGATTCTCAAAATGGTCGAGACATAAAGATTGATATATTGGACGGCTATATTCGGACACCGGAAGTGTTCCGGGTGCTTTCGGAGAAAACCGGAGTGCCGGAGGGTTACCGGAACCCCCCGGGAGAAGTAATGGGCCTTATGGGCCCTAGTGGAGAGAGAGAGGGGTAGCCAGGGTGGGCCGCGCGCCCCCTCCTGGTCCGAATTGGACTAGGAGAGGGGGCGGCGCCCCCCTTTCCTTCTCCCTCTCCCCCTTCCTTTCCCCCTCCTAGTAGGAGTAGGAAAGAGAGGAGTCCTACTCCTACTAGGAGGAGGACTCCTCCTCCTTGGCGCGCCCTAGTGCCGGCCGGCCTCCTCCCCTTGATCCTTTATATACGGTGGCAGGGGGCACCCCTAGACACACAAGTTGATCTTCGTGATCGTTCTCTTAGCCGTGTGCGGTGCCCCCCTCCACCATATTCCTCGATAATATTGTAGTGGTGCTTAGGCGAAGCCCTGCGACAGTAGAACATCAAGATCATCACCACGCCATCGTGCTGACGGAACTCTTCCCTGAAACTTTGCTGGATCGGAGTCCGGGGATCATCATCGAGCTGAACGTGTGCTAGAACTCGGAGGTGCCGTAGTTTCGGTGCTTGATCGGTCGGGCCGAGAAGACGTACGACTACATCAACCGTGTTGTGCTAGCGCTTCCGCTTTCGGTCTATGAGGGTACGTAGACAACACTATCCCCTCTCGTTGCTATGCATCACCATGATCTTGTGTGTGCATAGGATTTTTTTTGAAATTGCTACGTTCCCCAACAGTGGCATCCGAGCCTAGGTTTTATGCGTTGATGTTATGCACGAGTAGAACACAAGTGAGTTGTGGGCGATATAAGTCATACTGCTTACCAGCATGTCATACTTTGGTTCGGCGGTATTGTTTGATGAAGCGGCCCGGGCCGACATTACGCGTACGCTTACGCGAGACTGGTTCTACCGACGTGCTTTGCACACAGGTGGCTGGCGGGTGTCAGTTTCTCCAACTTTAGTTGAACCGAGTGTGGCTACGCCCGGTCCTTGCGAAGGTTAAAACAACACCAACTTGACAAACTATCATTGTGGTTTTGATGCGTAGGTAAGAACGGTTCTTGCTCAGCCCGTAGCAGCCACGTAAAACTTGCAACAACAAAGTAGAGGACGTCTAACTTGTTTTTGCAGGGCATGTTGTGATGTGATATGGTCAAGACGTGATGAGATATAAGTTGTTGTATGAGATGATCATGTTCTGTTGAAGTTATCGGCAACTGACAAAATCCTTATGGTTGTCTCTCTATTGCATAAGATGCAAGCGCCCAATAATTGCTTTACTTTATCGCTATGCGATAGCAATAGTTGCAAGAGCAATTGTTGGTGAGACGACCACGTGACGACACATTGATATAGATCAAGATGATGGAGATCATGGTGTCATGCCGGTGACGATAGAGATCATGACAGTACTTCAAAGATGGAGATCGCAAGCACAAGATGATGATGGCCATATCATATCACTTATATTGATTGCATGTGATGTTTATCTTTTATGCATCTTATCTTGCTTTGATTGACGGTAGCATTTTAAGATGATCTCTCACTAATTATCAAGAAGTGTTCTCCCTGAGTATGCACCGTTGCGAAAGTTCTTCGTGCTGAGACACCACGTGATGATCGGGTGTGATAGGCTCTATGTTCAAATACAACGGGTGCAAAACAGTTGCACACACGGAATACTCAGGTTATACTTGACGAGCCAAGCATATACAGATATGGCCTCGGAACACGGAGACCGAAAGGTCGAGCGTGAATCATATAGTAGATATGATCAACATAGTGATGTTCACCAATGAAACTACTCCATCTCACGTGATGATCGGACATGGTTTAGTTGATTTGGATCATGTGATCACTTAGAGGATTAGAGGGATGTCTATCTAAGTGGGAGTTCTTTAGTAATATGATTAATTGAACTTAAATTTATCATGAACTTAGTCCTGGTAGTATTTTGCAAATCATGTTGTAGATCAATAGCTCGCGTTGTTGCTTCCCTGTGTTTATTTTGATACGTTCCTAGAGAAAATTGTGTTGAAAGATGTTAGTAGCAATGATGCGGATTGGATCCGTGATCTGAGGTTTATCCTCATTGCTGCATTGAAGAATTATGTCCTTGATGCACCGCTAGGTGACAGACCTATTGCAGGAGCAGATGCAGACGCTATGAACGTTTGGCTAGCTCAATATGATGACTACTTGATAGTTTAGTGCACCATGCTTAACGGCTTAGAATCGGGACTTCAAAGACGTTTTGAACGTCATGGACCATATGAGATGTTCCAGGAGTTGAAGTTAATATTTCAAGCAAATACCCGAGCTGAGAGATATGAAGTCTCCAACAAGTTCTATAGCTAAAACATGGAGGAGAATCGCTCAACTAGTGAGCATGTGCTCAGATTGTCTGGGTACTACAATCGCTTGAATCAAGTGGGAGTTAATCTTCTAGATAAAATAGTGATTGACAGAATTCTCTAGTCACCATCACCAAGTTAGTAGAACTTCGTGATGAACTATGATATGCAAGGGATAACGGAAACGATTCCCAAGCTATTCGTAATGCTGAAATTGTCGAAGGTAGAAATCGAGAAAAACATCAAGTGTTGATGATAGACAAGACCACTAGTTTCAAGAAAAGGGCAAACAAAAAAGGGGGAACTTCAATAAGAACAACAAGCAAGTTGCTGCTCAAGTGAAGAAGCCCAAGTCTGGTCTTAAGCCTGAGACTAAGTGCTTCTACTGCAAAGGGACTGGTCACTGGAAGCGGAACTACCCCAAGTGATTAGCGGATAAGAAGGATGGCAAAGTGAACATAAGTATAATTGATATACATGTTATTGATGTGTACTTTACTAGTGTTTATAGCAACCCCTCAGTATTTGATACTAGTTCAGTTGCTAAGATTAGTAACTCGAAACGGGAGTTGCAGAATAAACAGAGACTAGTTAAGGGTGAAGTGACGATGTGTGTTGGAAGTGGTTCCAAGATTGATATGATCATCATCACACACTCCCTATACTTTCGGGATTAGTGTTGAACCTAAATAAGTGTTATTTGGTGTTTGCGTTGA
Source organism: Triticum urartu (assembly GCF_003073215.2). NCBI lineage: Eukaryota > Viridiplantae > Streptophyta > Magnoliopsida > Poales > Poaceae > Triticum > Triticum urartu. The sequence goes on from NC_053023.1 coordinate 355,529,818, forward strand.
GCATGAATATGATTTGATCATGTTTATTGTAATACGGTTATTCATTTAAGTAAGAGAATAAATTGTTGTTCTGTTTACATGAATAAAACCTTATATGGTTACACACCCAATGAAAATGGTACATTGGATCTTGATCGTAGTGATACACATATTCATAGTACTGAAACCAAAAGATGCAAAGTTAATAATGATAGTGCAACTTATTTGTGGCACTGCCGTTTAGTTCATATTGGTGTAAAACGCATGAAGAAACTCCATGGTGATGGGATTTTGGAATCACTTGATTATGAATCACTTGGTGCTTGCGAACCATGCCTTATGGGCAAGATGACTAAAGACTCCGTTCTCCAGAACAATGGAGCGAGCAACTGACTTATTGGAAATAATACATACTGATGTATGTGATCCGATGAGTGTTGAGGCTCACGGCGGGTATCGTTATTTTCTAACCTTCATAGATGATTTGAGCAGATATGGGTATATCTACTTGATGAAATACAAGTCTGAAACATTTGAAAAGTTCAAAGAATTTCAGAATGAAGTGGAGAATCATCGTAACAAGAAAATAAAAGTTTCTACGATATGATCGCAGAAATAAAATATTTGAGTTAACGAGTTTGGCCTTCAGTTAAAACAATGTGAAATAGTTTCACTACTCACGCCACCTGGAACACCACAGTGTAATGGTGTGTCCGAACATCATAACCGTACTTTATTAGATATGGTGCAATCTATGATGTCTCTTGCCGATTTACCACTATCGTTTTGGGGTTATGCATTAGAGACAGCTGCATTCACGTTAAATAGGGCACCACCTAAATCCGTTGAGACGACACTATATGAACTATGGTTTAGCAAGAAACCAAAGTTGTCGTTTCTTAAAGTTTGGGGTTGTGATGCTTATGTGAAAAAGTTTCATCCTGATAAGCTCAAACCCAAATCGGAGAAATGCGTCTTCATAGGATACCCAAAGGAGACAGTTGGGTACACCTTCTATCACAGATCCGAAGGCGAGATATTCGTTGCTTAGAATGGATCCTTTCTAGAGAAGGAGTTTCTCTCGAAAGAAGTGAGTGGGAGGAAAGTAGAACTTGATGAGGTAACTGTACCTGCTCCCTTATTGGAAAGTAGTTTATCACATAAAACTGTTCCTGTGACTCCTACACCAATTAGTGAGGAAGCTAATGATGATGATCATGTAACTTCATATCAAGTTACTATCGAACATTGTAGGTAAACCAGAATAAAATCCGCACCAGAGTGATATGGTAATCCTATTCTAGAGGTTATGTTACTTGACCATGACGAACCTACGAACTATGAGGAAGCGATGATGAGCCCAGATTCCGCGAAATGGTTTGAGGCCATGAAATCTGAGATATGATCCATGTATGAGAACAAAGTGTGGACTTTGGTTGACTTGCCCGTTGATCGGCAAGCCATAGAAAATAAATGGATCTTCAAGAGGAAGACGGACGCTGATAGTAGTGTTACTATCTACAAAGCTAGAATTGTCGCAAAAGGTTTTCGACAAGTTCAAGGTGTTCACTACGATGAGAGTTTCTCACTCTATCTATGCTTAAGTCTATCCGAATCATGTTAGCAATTGCCGCATTTTATGAAATCTGGCAAATGGATAAACAAAACTACATTCCTTAATGGATTTATTAAAGAAGAGTTGTAAACGATGCAACTAGAAGGTTTTGTCGATCCTAAAGGTGTTAACTAAATATGCAAGCTCCAGCGATCCATCTATGGACTGGTGCAAGCATCTCGGAGTTGGAATATACGCTTTGATAAGTTGATCAAAGCATATAGTTTTATACAGACTTGCGATGAAGCCTGTATTTGCAAGAAAGTGAGTGGGAGCACTACAACATTTCTGATAAGTATATGTATGACATATTGTTGATCAGATATGATGTAGAATTATTCTGCAAAGCATAAAGGAATGTTTGAAAGGAGTTTTTTCAAAGAAAGACCTCGGTGAAGCTGCTTACATATTGAGCATCAAGATCTATAGAGATAGATCAAGACGCTTGATAAGTTTTCAATGAGTACATACCTTGACAAGATTTTGAAGTAATTCAAAATGGAACGGTCAAAGAAGGAGTTCTTTCCTGTGTTACAAGGTGTGAAGTTGAGTAAGACTCAAAACCCGACCACGGCAGAAGATGGAAAGAGAATGAAAGTCATTCCCTATGCCTCAGCCATAGGTTCTATAAAGTATGCCATGCTGTGTACCAGACCTATTGTATACCCTGCCCTGAGTTTGGCAAGGGAGTACAATAGTGATCTAGGGGTAGATCACTGGACATTGGTTAAGATTATCCTTAGTGGAATAAGGATATGTTTCTCGATTATGGAGGTGAAAAAAGGTTCGTCGTAAAAGGTTACGTCGATGCAAACTTTGACACTGATCCAGATGATTCTAAGTCTCAATCTGGATGCATATTGAAAGTGGGAGCAATAAGCTAGAGTAGCTCCGTGCAGAGCATTGTTGACATAGAAATTTGCAAAATACATATGGATCTGAATATGGCAGACCCGTTGACTAAACTTCTCTCACAGGCAAAACATGATCACACCTTAGTACTCTTTGGGTGTTAATCACATAGCTATGTGAACTAGATTATTGACTCTAGTAAACCCTTTGAGTGTTGGTCACATGACGATGTGAACTATGGGTGTTAATCACATGGTGATGTGAACTATTGATGTTAAATCACATGGCGATGTGATCTAGATTATTGACTCTAGTGCAAGTGGGAGACTGAAGGAAATATGCCGTAGAGGCAATAATAAAGTTATTATTTATTTCCTTATTTCATGATAAATGTTTATTATTCATGCTAGAATTGTATTAACCGGAAACATAATACATGTGTGAATACATAGACAAACAAAGTGTCACTAGTATGCCTCTACTTGACTAGCTCGTTAATCAAAGATGGTTATGTTTCCTAACCATAGACATGTGTTGTCATTTGATTAACGAGATCACATCATTAGGAGAATGATGTGATTGACATGACCCATTCCATTAGCTTAGCACCTGGTCGTTTAGTATGTTTCTATTGCTTTCTTCATGACTTATACATGTTCCTATGACTATGAGATTATGCAACTCCCGTTTGCCGGAGGAACACTTTGTGTGCTACCAAACGTCACAACGTAACTGGGTGATTATAAAGGAGCTCTACAGGTGTCGCCAAAGGTACATGTTGGGTTGGCGTATTTCGATATTAGGATTTGTCACTCCGATTGTTGGAGAGGTATCTCTAGGCCCTCTCGGTAATGCACATCACATAAGCCTTGCAAGCACTGCAACTCATGAGTTAGTTGCGAGATGATGTATTAAGAAACGAGTAAAGAGACTTGCCGGTAACGAGATTGAACTAGGTATTGAGATACTGACGATCGAATCTCGGGCAAGTAACATACCGATGACAAAGGGAACAACGCATGTTGTTATGCGGTCTGACCGATAAAGATCTTCGTAGAATATGTGGGAGCCAATATGAGCATCCAGGTTTCGCTATTGGTTATTGACCGGAGACGTGTCTCGGTCATGTCTACATTGTTCTCGATCCCGTAGGGTCCGCACGCTTAAGGTTTCGATGACAGTTATATTATGAGTTTATGAGTTTTGATATACCGAAGTTAGTTCAAAGTCCCGGATGTGATCACGGACATGACGAGGAGTCTCGAAATGGTCGAGACATAAAGATTGATATATTGGACGGCTATATTCGGACACCGGAAGTGTTCCGGGTGATTTCGGAGAAAACCGGAGTGCCGGAGGGTTACCGGTGAAGGAAATATGCCCTAGAGGCAATGATAAAGTTATTATTTATTTCCTTATATCATGATAAATGTTTATTATTCATGCTAGAATTGTATTAAGCGGACATAATACATGTGTGAATACATAGACAAACAGAGTGTCACTAGTATGCCTCTACTTGACTAGCTCGTTGATCAAAGATGGTTATGTTTCCTAACCATAGACATGAGTTGTCATTTCATTAACGGGATCACATCATTAGGAGAATTATATGATTGACATGACCCATTCCATTAGCTTAGCACCCGATCGTTTAGTATGTTGCTATTGCTTTCTTCATGACTTATACATGTTCCTATGACTATGAGATTATGCAACTCCCGTTTGCCGGAGGAACACTTTGTGTGCTACCAAACATTACAACGTAACTGGGTGATTATAAAGGTACATGTTGGGTTGGCGTATTTCGAGATTAGGATTTGTCACTCCGATTGTCGGAGAGGTATCTCTGGGCCCTCTCGGTAATGCACATCACATAAGCCTTGCAAGCATTTGTCACGACCGGATTTTCCGGACATAAATTTCCAGAAAATGGCCGTTGTGCTCACCAGCCCCAGGATTACTGTTAGCTGATGAGGCACCAACTTGTTACAGAAATTCCAAGCCAAAGTACAAAATGCGTAGTACAAGACCATTGTGGCCTATGAGTACATCAAATGATCTTCTAGTGGTCGATGGCGGAAGCGGTTTGTGAATCATCAGTGTCTATGGGGACTCCATTTCCCACGGGAACAGCTGACCAGGTTAACTCCTATCTTCGCGAGGCTTCTATCTCCGCTACTTAGTTTCCGGGGCTGTCACCGCAACGCTCCTCTCTATGCAGAAATCTGGCCAAGACAATAGCCAGGGACAAGCCAGTGAGTACTTTGAATGTACTCGCAAACATTATGAATACTGGGATAATATAATTGATAATCATGCACTGAAATATTCTATGATCACATCGTCAGTCACAAATAAAATATCTTTTATGCATGCAAGCAGGTTATTTATATGCAACATGAATAAGCAATAATGGAGTGGGAAATAAAATGCCGCAGTCGGGCGTCTGTACGACACCACATAAAGGGCTTAAAAAGAAATGCCACAGTCGGGCGTCTGAGCGACACCACATAAAGGGCTTAAAAAGAAATGCCACAGTCGGGCGTCTGAGCGACACCACATAAAGGGCTTAAAAAGAAATGCCACAGTCGGGCGTCTGAGCGACACCACATAAAGGGCTTAAAAAGAAATGCCACAGTCGGGCGTCTGAGCGACACCACATAAAGGGCTTAAAAAGAAATGCCACAGTCGGGCGTCTGAGCGACACCACATAAAGGGCTTAAAAAGAAATGCCACAGTCGGGCGTCTGAGCGACACCACATAAAGGGCTTAAAAAGAAATGCCACAGTCGGGCGTCTGAGCGACACCACATAAAGGGCTTAAAAAGAAATGCCACAGTCGGGCGTCTGAGCGACACCACATAAAGGGCTTACAAAATAAATAATCACAATGAATATCCAGGAGGTAGAACCGTCCCAGGGATACTCAATAATATAATTAATGCAACGGGTTAGTCCATCACAAAATAATAATCATGGTCCTCACAAGTAACCAGTCGATATCCAAGTTTGGTTTAACAATATCTCGTCCGAAGACCGACACTAAGACCAACACTTGACCCATCCCAGACTGTAATCCTTAACCATGGACACGGCTATTCGAATAGGTTTAATCTCTTCAGAGGGTGTACTCTTTACCCACGAGTAACGGATTCCTTTAGTCCATCGGGACTAATTCCGTCTACGGTCTTTTAGTAGAAAACACGCCTAACTTGCACACACCAGCTTAACTCATCGGTGTCTGGAATCACCCACGACACTTGTTAAGCAAAACTCTAAGTGGGGAGGCTACAACCTCGCGTAGCATGGGATCAAATTTATATCGCGCGCTCTAAGGGGTGGCCTCCCCTCTCGGTCCCAACCGGAAACACCCATGCCCCCGGACCAGGTGGCCTGCCTACCGGCTACAACCGATATCTTCCACCATGGCCTCTCTGTACGGTGTGTGCTTGAAAGGGGTTGACGACTTACTGAACCATACCCTACCTGCGGCAGGGACAAGTGGTAGTACATAGCAAGTATGGGGGTTACTGGAACAAGACTCGGTCTACGGTCGACTCAGGAGGTTTATAAATTTCCTGCATGACAGGTAAACAATTATATTTCAATCAACAAAATCACCACTCAATATACCTTACCATGCCATACCGGACATAACCGTCCCGACGGGGACCGGCAACAAGCTCACTCCTACCCAAGGCAGAGGCTTTCCCGGATTCCTTTCCGGCATGCATGCAAGGCATATGAGGGTGATTACCATCACAAATATATTCATTTCCAACAGCAAGGAAATCACTAATATGCCTCATGCAAATGATCATATCACATGAAATAACAAGCTCTCCGATATAAGGTGGTGTTATAAACGTGTCAACTAACATACCAACAATATTATTCCGGGGTTCAGAATGCTTGCCTTTAATGGTGTGGGGAGGTGGGGGTGCTCTCCAAAATTTTTGAAAGCTTCCTTCTCTCCCAAAAATCCTATTTCCAAAAATATGCAAATAACACATATTTCAAAAATAGTACAAAAAAGTTGTTTGGAAAATTTTCAAATAAATCTTAAAATAAACTAGACAATATTTGAGAGATGTAGGAAAAAGAACTAATTCATTTGGAGTTATAATTAAAAAGTTATAGCCAGTCAAAGATTTGGTCAAAATCTGTTATTTAAATGAAAACAGAAAAGAAAACGTTTCGAATAGACACGTACACATCGAAAGCGTATTTTGGAAATGCGCTTCCACTTAACCCACGGGGACCGGTGCTGGGTCACTGACGGTGGGCCCGCCTGGCCCACTGGTCAGGTTTGACCAGTCGCCCGCGTCTTCTCCCTCCTCTGCCCGAGCAGGGCGGGTCTCCGGCGAGGCTCACCGGCGAATGACGGCACCGTTCGGGGAACGGAGGCCATCGGCATGCTCAGGGGATCAAGAGGGTCACTTCGGTGGTTGATATGGTCTCGGGGATGGACGGAGCTGCCGGCGGCGAGCTTCGCGGCGGATGGAGACCGTCGGGCAAGGTGATTTTTCTCCCGCGGTGTGTCCCGATCAAAATTGAGTAGTGGGAATGGTTCACGGGAGGATGAGGAAGCTCTTGGCGGAGAGAACGGAGAGGGGGAGGCCCTGGTGGTGCCGGAATGGCCGGGGTAGTGGCGGCGGCTGCGGTTGCCGGAGATGAGGAAGGAGGCCTCCCCGGGTCGATTGGCTGCCAATGGGGGTCCTCGGGAGGTGGCTTGGGACTGCCTGCGTGCGGAGATGAGCTCGGGGCTCCTTTTATAGGCGTGGCAAGGCGGTTCCGCGGCGGCCGTGGATAAGTTCTCCGGCGACCGCCATTCTGTAGCTGCAGGGCATCGTGGCGAGGCTGGGGATGGCGGTAGGAGCTAGCGGACGAGCGGCTACTGCTCCAAGGGCGAGCTGGCGAGCGGAGGTGGCTTGGGTGGCGCTGGCCAGCGCAGGAGCTGTCGGGCGGCGGTGGCGGCTAGCTGTTGGCTTGCCGGAGACGTGGCGAGGGCTGCGGGGTTCGTGGGGTGCAGAAGGGGACACGGCGCGCTGGCTACGGTCGGTCACGGACTGGAGAAAGTGCGGGGCGGGACGCGGCGGCTCGGGCGCACGTGCGTGCTAAACGCATGCTCTGGGCACGCCCAGAGCACGCACGAAACGTGCTTGACGAATTGCCAGAGCATGCTAGAGGTCGCGGTTGAGACTGGGAAGAAACAGGGCTAGGTTAGGGTTAGATAGAGGGTGAATGGGCATGATGGTTAGGTCAGGAGACCAAGTTCACAAAGCAAATGCAAGATCATGTCAAATCTGGCCATGCTCTCCAGGTGTTTGACAAAATGCCGAGGGCATCTAGGCAATACTTGGGGTGGCCAAAATCTCCAGATCAAGGTCTCCTTAGATGAATGAGAAGGTGGTGAGGTTAGTTGGCCAAAAGCAGAAACTTGTTAGTGCAAGTTTTACAAAACTTCAATTCTGGACAAAAGATAAATGACATTATTTCATGAACCAAAATTAATCCAATGGGTGCATGCTCCTGGATTTAGGGGTTTGGTAGGGCTGTCTACAAGTAGGAGAAAGCACAAGACCTTTGGAGCAAAATTAAATAGGGTTGCAGTAGAAATCACAAGGCTGGACCAGAATGAAAAAGAGGTTGATTCACTCAAAATTTTTCAAAGAACAGCACTAGGTTTTTGCATAAAGTTGAATCATATGCTACTACCAACATCCCATAATTTTGGTGGAGGCCAGAAAGAAATAATTAAATGGGTTGTAGTGCAAATTGCACTCTGGACCAGAGAAGAAAAATTGAGTGTAGAGCTCAAAATATAACATGAATAAAAGATATTTTTGTATAAAAGTGATTTAAAAACATCATATGACATCTCCAAATTTTTGTTGGAATTTTAGGTGAATTTATCAAATGGTTGTAGTTCAAATATGTCCATTTAACCTTGAAAAACCATTTTCAAGAAAGTAAAGATCAAGCAACTTAATTATTTCATTAGTTATATTAAATAAGGGAAAGTTTCTCTTGACAGATTAAATAAGTCCAATGACATATTTGAAAAGTTTTCTCTTTGGAAAAAACTCATCATAACAGGGAAGGAAATGATTTAAAAATCAAAATGGAGCTCAGAAATTCAAAGTTTTAATTCCTGGCAAAAATTTTAATTCATTAAAACAAGGCCAAATTTTTGGGGTGTCACAGCATTGCAACTAATGAGTTAGTTGCGAGATGATGTATTATGAAACGAGTAAAGAGACTTGCCGGTAACGAGATTGAACTAGGTATTGAGATACCGACGATCGAATCTCAGGCAAGTAACATACCGATGACAAAGGGAACAACGTATGTTGGTATGCGGTCTGACCGATAAAAGATCTTCGTAGAATATGCGGGAGCCAATATGAGCATCCAGGTTCCGCTATTGGTTATTGACCAGAGACGTGTCTCGGTCATGTCTACATTGTTCTCGAACCCATAGGGTCCGCACGCTTAAGGTTTCGATGACAGTTATATTATGAGTTTATGAGTTTTGATGTACCGAAGTTAGTTTGGAGTCCCGGATATGATCACGGACATAACGAGGAGTCTCAAAATGGTCGAGACATAAAGATTGATATATTGGACGGCTATATTCGGACACCGGAAGTGTTCTGGGGAAGTTTCGGATAAAACCGGAGTACCGGGGGGTTACCGGAACCCCCCGGGGGGTTAATGGGCCTCATGGGCCTAAAGTGGAGAAGAGGAGGGGCTGCCAGGGCAGGCCGCGCGCCCCCTCTCCCCCTAGTCCGAATTGGACAAGGAGGGAGGGGCGGCGCCCCCCTTTCCTTCCTCTCCTCTCTCCCTTCCTTCCCCCTCTCCTACTTGGACAAGGAAAGGGAGGGGAGTCCTACTCCCGGTAGGAGTAGGACTCCTCCTGCGCGCCTCCTACTAGGGCCGGACGCACCCCCCCTTGGATCCTTTATATACAGAGGCAAGGGGCACCCCTAGACACACAAGTTGTTCTTCGTGATCATTCTCTTAGCCGTGTGCGGTGCCCCCTTCCACCATAATCCTCGATAATATTGTAGCGGTGCTTAGGCGAAGCCCTGTGACGGTAGAACATCAAGATCGTCACCACACCGTCGTGCTGACGGAACTCTTCCCCGACACTTTGCTGGATCGGAGTCCGGGGATCGTCAACGAGCTGAACGTGTGCCGAACTCGGAGGTGCCGTACGTTCGGTACTTGATCGGTCGGATCGTGAAGACATACGACTACATCAACCGTGTTGTGCTAACGCTTCCGCTTACGGTCTATGAGGGTACGTGGACAACACTCTCCCCTCTCGTTGCTATGCATCACCATGATCTTGCATGTGCGTAGGAAATTTTTGAAGTTACTACGTTCCCCAACAGTGGTATCAGATCCTAGGTTTTATGCGTTGATGTTGTGCACGAGTAGAACACAAGTGAGTTGTGGGCGATATAAGTCATACTGCTTACCAGCATGTCATACTTTGGTTCCGCGGTATTGTTGGATGAAGCGGCCCGGACCGACATTACATGTACGCTTATGCGAGACTGGTTCCCGACGTGCTTTGCACACAGGTGGCTGGCGGGGGTCAGTTTCTCCAACTTTAGTTGAACCAAGTGTGGCTACGCCCGGTCCTTGTGAAGGTTAAAACAGCACCAACTTGACAAACTATCGTTGTGGTTTTGATGCGTAGGTAAGAACGGTTCTTGCTAAAGCCCGTAGCAGCCACATAAAACTTGCAACAACAAAGTAGAGGACGTCTAACTTGTTTTTGCAGGGCATGTTGTGATGTGATATGGTTAAGACATGATGCTAAGTTTTATTGTATGACATGATCATGTTTTGTAACAGAGTTATCGGCAACTGGCAGGAGCCATATGGTTGTCGCTTTATTGTATGCAATGCAATTGCGCTGTAATGCTTTACTTTATCACTAAGCGGTAGCGATAGTCATGGAAGCATAAGATTTGCTAGATGACAATGATGCTACGATGGTGATCAAGGTGTCGCGCCGGTGACAATGGTGATCATGACGGTGCTTCGGAGATGGAGATCACAAGCACAAGATGATGATGGCCATATCATATCACTTATATTGATTGCATGTGATGTTTATCTTTTATGCATCTTATATTGCTTTGATTGATGGTAGCATTATAAGATGATCTCTCACTAAATTTCAAGATAAAAGTGTTCTCCCTGAGTATGCACCGTTGCCAAAGTTCGTCGTGCCCAGACACCACGTGATGATCGGGTGTGATAAGCTCTACGTCCATCTACAACGGGTGCAAGCTAGTTTTGCACACGCAGAATACTCAGGTTAAACTTGACGAGCCTAGCATATGCAGATATGGCCTCGGAACACTGAGACCGAAAGGTCGAGCGTGAATCATATAGTAGATATGATCAACATAGTGATGTTCACCATTGAAACTACTCCATCTCACGTGATGATCGGACATGGTTTAGTTGATATGGATCACGTGATAACTTAGAAGATTAGAGGGATGTCTATCTAAGTGGGAGTTCTTTAAATAATATGATTAAATGAACTTCAATTTATCATGAACTTAGTACCTGATAGTATTTTGCATGTCTATGTTGTTGTAGATAGATGGCCCGTGCTGTTGTTCCATTGAATTTTAATGCATTCCTTGAGAAAGCAAAGTTGAAATATGATGGTAGCGATTACACGGACTGGGTCCGTAGCTTGAGGATTATCCTCATCGCTGCACAAAAGAATTACGTCCTGGAAGCATCGCTAGGTGCCAAACCTGCTGCAGGAGCAACACCAGATGTTATGAACGTCTGGCAGAGCAAAGCTGATGACTACTCAATAGTTCAGTGTGCCATACTTTACGGCTTAGAACCGGGACTTCAACGATGTTTTGAACGTCATGGAGCATATGAGATGTTCCAGGAGTTGAAGTTAATATTTCAAGCAAATGCCCGAATTGAGAGATATGAAGTCTCCAACAAGGTCTACAGTTGCAAGATGGAGGAGAATAGTTCTGTCAGTGAACATATACTCAGAATGTCTGAGTATAACAATCACTTGATTCAACTGGGAGTTAATTTTTGGATGATAGTGTCATTGACAGAATTCTTCAGTCACTGCCACCAAGCTACAAGAGCTTCGTGATGAACTATAATATGCAAGGGATGGATAAGACAATTCCCGAGCTCTTCACAATGCTAAAGGCTGCGGAGGTAGAAATCAAGAAGGAGCATCAAGTGTTGATGGTCAACAAGACCACTAGTTTCAAGAAAAAGGGCAAAGGGAAGAAGAAGGGGAACTTCGAGAAGAACATCAAACAAGTTGCTGCTCAAGAGAAGAAACCCAAGTCTGGACCTAAGCCTGAGACTGAGTGCTGGGCATTTTGACCGTGCATCATATGAAGATGTGCTATGCATGAATGTTGATCAGCATGATGTTAACTGGCTGGTAGTTCCATTTTCGACCATGAATAAAATTTCCAACATGATGTTAACCCTGTTTGAAAAGGCCTTGTTAATGTAAATGCTCTGCCTCTAAAAGTTGCAGTTTCTTATCTGAAACTGAACTTGCAGTTTCTTATCTGAAACTGAAACTTGTAGTTTCTTCTCTGAGAATCACATTGTCTGCACTTTTATACTCCTATGAAACTACATTTTTTAAGTGCTAAAAATAGATCTCTAGAATCATAAAATACTTTATATGCTCAATACTGCAAATCTGAAATTCAAAAGACATTCATATCTGAAAGTACTCTCAAAATACACAACACAAAACACAATTCACAACCTGCAAAAACTAACAACCCTAAGCTCCTCCTGACAATTCACAACCTGCCCGACTATTGGGCTGGGGGGGCAGCCCCCTCCTATTCCTCGGCGGCAGACAGCCGCCCTGTGAGACGATGTGAACGGCGAGGGAGACGATGGCGGGGAAGCGTCGTTGGGCTAACTGATTTTCTCCTCTTGCAGTTGGGTTCGGTCGACGAAGACTCCACCGGCTCGCTCTGGCAGGACACCCTCACAAACGGCACCCTGTAGATGCTCGATCCTTCAATCTCTGGTGGATGCTCCATCTGGGATCGATACTCCCACCACCGCTGCCTCACGATCGGATTCGGTGAATCTGTTTGCTCCATGGCCCAGAGGAGCAGCTCTATGTACTCCGGCGCGACTCCCTCCGGGAGTATCGCCGACTTTTCGCTTTATTGCAGATATTTGGCCATGGATGTCGCCGTCACCGCTAGTTGGTCCTTGTTGTCAAACCAAGGCTGTATCTCCAACATCCTAGCTAGCTTCACAGGGTCGCCGTCTGCGATCCTCACGTATCGATTGTACTCCTCCATCGATCTACTTCTCCACAGCACCTTCACTCGCCGGTGGTGGTTTTTGAATGGAAGACGAGAGGAGAAGTGATGGTTTTGGATTAGAACGGGAGAGGAGCGACGCTGGTTTTGGACTGGAATAGGAGAGGAGGGCGGTAGTTTTGAAATGGAAGAGGAGAGGAGCGGCGCTGCATTTAGATTGGAACAGGAGAGGAGCGGCGGTGGTTTAAGAGGAGAAGAGCGGAAGAGCGGCGCTGGTCTTGGAAGTATTTTTGTTGTTGTTTCACGTATTTTGGGTCAAAGTTTGACCACGTACTGTATTTGACAAGCAAAATGTGAATGCATGTCACCAAACATTGTATCGTTTGGTTCGTATCTGAATGTACTTTCAAATTATACTCCCTCCATTTTTGTATACAAGGCCACAAACTCATATTACAGGTACCAAGGTAAAAATCAATGCTATGTTTAAGTCAATGTTGCAAGCTAGCTTGTCACCTTGATTGTCGTGTTAATTAATGTGGTTTTTCTCTCCCAAGCACAACAAGCCAACCCTCTTACTCCTCATTGGTTGATTAATGTTGGGAATGCAAGCTAACCTTCTCACTCCCGCATGCACACAAGGGATATTAATGTCCTCGGGTGCTAGTACGAGGCAAACGCCATCAATTTTGCCTCAATTAATGTTAGTGGCCTTGTATAGTTGCAAATTGTAATTTTGATAGTGGCCTTGTATACAATGTATAACATATATTTTATGTGCAAAAATCATGGTCAATTATGACCCAGAATAAAAGGGAGACTAGTTAATGTGGGGTCGCTTTCTTAATTGAAGGGTAAATTGATTTTTATTTTGATCCAGTCAGAGCGCGCCGACCCTCTTGTCCAATCCTAAATCGCTGCCGCATGCTCCTCTCCCTCTTCTCCATTGCAAAACCACCTCCTCCCCTCTCCATCATCTCCATTCCAAAACCACCGTCTCGCCTCTCCCTCTTCTCTATTGCAAGACCACCATCTCTCCTCTGTTTTCTAGACGCTTTGCTCCATGGCGCGGGCGCAATCCATGGATACAAAATTAGTATATTGTATACTATTTAAAAGTCGAGGGCGGGGCTTTTCCTGCGCAGTAGGCGGCGGCAGTTCCGCCTAGTCGGTTCGATAGAGATGCGAGAAGACGAGGGAGTAGGCTGCTGCAAACGTAGGGCTGTGTGATTTGACAGCGATTTTCTGCTAGACAGGTGGGGCCCCGTGATTTGACTTGCCATTATCATTTTAACTGCGGCGCTACGACCGGCGTGAGTCTCCCAGGTTCCTGACCACCTCCATACAGGTGCCTCTCCCAACGCTCCACCATGTAGTAGAGGCTGGCTCTTGCATGAGAGCCCACTTCTCCACTTTTTCCTTGCCTCTCTTTCCTCCACATATGCAAAAATGCCATGTAAAGTGCACTACTGTACTTACTTTTACTTGCTCCTACAGGTGCTTAAGCTTGCCACATAGGCATAAAGTCTGATGTGGCAAGTTAATCAAGAAGAGAGAGACTAGTTTGGTGACCCAAGGAAGAAACGGTGCTAAGCGCGTGTACCTAGGTGAAAAGACAATTTTGAGTCTATAGCTAATTAAATGAAGCAAACTTAGCAACACCATTTCATTGGAAGAGGTCACTCCTTGGCAAATGCAATAAATACATGCGCTTAGCACCATTTCTTCCTTGAGTACGAAGAAAGAGATAGAGAGGAGTAAAAAAATACACTTATAGCCAACCTTGTTGTAGTATGAGTGACTAAGTGATGACTATGTATGACATGCCAACATCAGATAGCCTAACGCACCATGTTAAATCTCCAAGGGCGCGACCGCGTGAGCGACGCGATGGTCGTGGTAGGCGTGACCATGATACGGGCTGCTGGCAGCCCTTGGATCTGAGATCAAACGGTCGCATGCTAAGTTGCTGAAAATTTGCAGAATAACCCTCTAGGATAGGATATTCACCCATAGGTCTAGAATCACGCCATGCAACTGTTCAATCTCAGATCCAAGGGCTCTCGGAAGCCCGTATCATGGGAGAATGGAAAGCCACTACCCTGCCGTTCGCACGCTGGCAGTTCACTCCTACTCGTCCCCGCACGTCCTTCAATACTATGGCGGTTCACTCCTAGTCGTCCCGTCCATTCACATTACGGCAGTTCCACTAATCCTAACCCTCCTCCCAAATCCATGGCGTCCCAAATCTCCACGATCGGCAGTGAGTACAAGGTTAGAACCATCACTGGCTATGAGTTCGACGTCATCTACACCCGTTCTTCCGCGACAGTGAAAGGATGCCTTTCTCGCTTCAGCCGCATGTTCGAAAACTCAGATGATGAGTGGGTCGCTGGGCTAGATGTTGAGTACACCACAGTCCTGGGACGAGAGAAGGATCTAAAGGACGAAGAGAGGAAGAAGCCCACCATGATCCAGGTTTGTGTACATAACGTTTGCTTGGTCTACCACATATGCCATGCCAACGTTGAGTGCCAGGATTTTAAGAACTTCCTCAAGGACAAAACAGTGAAATTCATTATTGTAGACTTTGGAATGACAAAGAAGTCCTGCGTCGGATAGGCCTCGTTGTAGGCAACCCCTTCGACCTCCAGAAGAATCGGCTGGTGTCCTCTTGTCAGCCTTCAATGCTGACCCTGGCAGGAGCCATGGTTCATCCTTCGTACGGTAAACTGGAGAAACCTCATTACACGTTTCATCGTCATGAATGGCAGCGGAATGTACTAGATATAGACCACATCCACTATGCTGCAATGGATGGCTACCTTTGCTTCAATATCTACAAGGGTTGGATGAAGAGCAACAGCCAAGTGTGCGGTTCAAGCAAAGAAGTATCGGCCAAGAGGAAGAGGGACAAGGACGAAGTCGAGGACGTGGACGTGGACAAGGACTCCGAGTAAGGTGGCAGTGTCGTTGCTCATGGTGGTTCTAATGCAGTGTCTATCGGAATAGTTGCAAAGTTTAATTTCAGGTGTGCTTAATTTAATTTGAGGGGTGTGTTGTGCTGAGCCCCCAGCAGAACTATGTTATGTTTCTTCTCGTTACTTTAACTCTTCAGTATGTACATACTAGTATTTCTTACATTTGATCTTTTAGTTGGTATAGTACTACCACTCGTTTCTTCACATTATATACGTACAATATATATGGCCAACATCATATAGCCAGCAGTTTAGTTGTCAAAGAATTTCAGGGTGCTTAGTTTTGTCAAAGAATTCCAGGATGCTTAGAGGGTTCTTGGATCCAAGGGACTTATTTTAGTCTGACTAAAAATAGTCTCTTTAAGAGGCTAAAGTTCCAAGCACCCCTGACTAAAGAGGGGCTAAAACTAGTCTTGAGACTAAATTTTTTTAGTTAGAGGTACCCCTACTAAAATGTGGATTAGTCCTCTCTCTACTCATTTAACTCCTCTCCTTTAACACAGGCGAGTTCTGGATTGGAGGGTTTGGAGGATAATAAATGCTCATCAACCTGATTTTAGCCTTTTTAGTATTTGGATCCAAGCATGGGTGAGGCTAGCATGTTTTAGTCCCACTACTTTTAGTCATGTGACTAAAACGTATCCAAGCACCCTCTTAGTTTTATTTGAGGGGTGGGTTGTGCTGGACACCATTATTGTGACTAGCCTTTGGCGATGAGCGCTCTCTATATGTACCACCTTTTTTTTAATTTCAAGTTTTGCTCCATGGCGCAATCCATCGATACTACTGCTGTACAAAACTATACATTTTTTTAAAAGGCTAGAGGGCGGGGCAGTCTAGCTTGGTCGGTTTCACGAGAGGCGAGGGCCTTTGTGATTTGACGGATCATTACTGCTGGAAGGCAGGGCCTTGTGATTTGACTGCTCGTATAAATGCACCGACGACCTGATCGAGGAGGAGCAAAGAACCGTGCGGTATACTCAAGTTTTCCACTTGAGTAGTACTATGACGGAGGAGCACGAAACACGGCAGCCCAGTGCCGCCGCATGGCGATAAAAAATGATCTAATTTGCTAGTCATCTCATTGTTAGCATTGTTCTATTCATTCCCTCAAAAAAAACATTGTTCTATTCATGCCTCGCAGAGAACGTGCCACGTGCGGCGGAACACCCGAAGCAAAAGATGAAACACAAGAGCAAAAGAAGAAGGAAGATTATCACCCCAAATGATCTAATTTGCCGCGGAGTCGTAACTGCTTCTTCATCGCCTCCACGACCTCCATCTCCTTGCGCGTCTCCTCCGCCATCTTCATCATTGTGTCCATGACGCGGCATTTCTCGACGCGAGCCTTCATCATCTGTTCCACGGCCATATTACGTACCTTGACAGCAGCCGGGTGCTCGATGCGGAGCTTCACCAACTCTTCCTTCTATTCCATGGCGAGGGCCTGCAACATCTTTATCGAGGAACTACTATTCTCATGCAGCTTCTTCCAGCCGGCGTTCTTCTCCTTCAACAGGTCGATCTCATGGCAGAACTTCGCATTGTCCTCCCAAAGTCGCAGGATTTCTCCGGTTGCCTTCTTCTCCGAGGCAATGCTCTTCTTCAGCAGCATCACCAAGCCGGCGGTCAACTCCCCCTGTTGATTGAGCTCAGCGGGCATGTCGTCGAGGCTCTCCTTCACCAACTCCATCAAGCCTTGGATGAACTCCTTCTGCTTATTGAGCTGATCGGCCGGCTCGGCATGTTCGCCTCCGCGGCTAGGGCGCTGCTGGGAGCCATCGCCTGCCCGTGAGAGATCTTTCGAGGTCTCTGCGTGGCGGCGAGCCCTCTTCTTTTTCTGCAGCCTTGGTTGCCGCTCCCTTGTTACGAGTAGTTCTCGACCTAGAGCTCTGCTCACCGGCCATGGCAATGACGGACGAAGAAGAAGCACTTATGAGGAGGAAAGGTAGAGTGATTTTCGGTTAGGTAGTTCCCCTTTTTATAACCTAAGTACTAGCACTAGTACTAATACCTGCATAGTGGGAACACGTTCAGGTTTGGTACGTACTACTAGTAGGTGTAAGCAGGCTTTCGAATGTGATGGGAACAAGGTAAAGATTAATTGATGGTTTTGGTTTCGAGGCCCGAAACGGCTCCCGATGAGTTTAGCGGAACATAAATTTCAAGTACTACACTAATCAAATGCGTAAATATTATGTTACTGTCAAAAATTGGCACAAAATACGAAGGAGACCAATGGAAGTACTACTAGCAACCCACGATTTAACTACTCGCATGCGCGCAGTGGAGTGATAATGTCTTTCTTCCGCCCTCATGTCCACTCAATTTGCATGCGCTATATTAATTGACCATCAATGAAGTGAACGACTTTACACGTGTCAAATTATCACATGGGGTGGATCTTGGTACAAAATTGCGTCCGTCCACGTACCCGCATGTGCGTGCGAGGAATGAGTGTGTGCATGGCATGCGTGCACATCTTCGCTTCGTGCATGTACCGCCAGTATGGCTCAGGGAGGACGAGTACATTCTTCTGGAACCAACAGCACGTCACTGTGATCAATCCACACAAGGAGGTCGCGACAACGCCTACACATGTGCCACATGGCTTCATGAACTGTAAGAGAGACACTGTGTAGCGTGCCATTGGTATTCTAATTTACGTGTTTTGCACATACTCGAAGTACTAGTAAGGTACATGTGCATTGCACGCATCAGATTTTGCAACCAAATTATGAATAAATACCACACTATAGCATGTAAGCTCTGAGTCATATATGCCTGATGTAGCCCTTCGTTTAATTCTTATAGTTCATCTCATTCAAAATCAATTAGTTTTTATAAAAAAGCTAAGAACGCGGGAGTAGGAAAAACATGGGATTATAGTGGAATGTCGTCTTGAATCCTACAGGATTATACGAGTGTTTGATTGTGCATAGAAAAAATGCAGAATTCTTTCAAAGAGGTTTGAGTGGATGGGATGTTTCCTATGAAATCTAGTGCAAATGAATCATATGGAAAAATTCCTATGGTTTACAATCCTACGAATCAAACAACCAAGATAGGAAAAATTCCTAATGATTAGAGTCCCCCAAAATTCCTTTGAGAATCCTTTGAATCAAAGAAGCCCTTAATCTATTTTACGATTCATGGAATTGTGCGTTGTAAAGCATAAAGTAAAAACAAATAATGGCAATTCAACTAGAAAAAAGTTTGGGTAGTTATGATACAGAAGATTCTAGAACAAAAGAGAACCACTGTTGTTTTGAGGTTTGTGCATTATGCTTACGTTCAACCATGGAGTCTGCTAGATTGTACATGTGGAAAAATCCGGTGGGGGCTAGAAGATGGTGCGAGGGGCCGAGTGGAGGGAGACTATGAAGGAATGCACAAGTGCGAGATCGATATTTAGAGAGAGGGGGCGAACACGTGCGCTGATGCGCGCAGTGGCGGAGCCATGAAAAATAAATGAGCTAGGGGGCCAAGCATTGCTAATCCTTTACGAGGAGGGTCAATTCATGAACTTAAACCATTTTTAGCAGCAATTGTCTAATGATCACATTCATATTAGCCTTGATATATAGTGATGTTAGGGGGGAGGGGGACAGGGCCCTTACTGCCCCCTGTCTTCGCCATTGTGCACGCGTCTGAGAGATGAAGCAGAAGGCATGGATGATGAGAGGGGGACATTGGATACATAATTAATGTGGGTGTATTAGCTATATATGTTAATCCTATATAGAGAGGCATAGATTGATCGATGTGGATGTGGGAAAGAGGGTGAGACCTCACTGGATATATTGATTGATCGGTTTGTGTGGAAAACTATGAAAGACCTAGCTATATACACACATACATAGAGGAACATCGATCGTTGCACATGCACGCGTGAAAGATAAAGAATGCCCGATATGATGGAGAGGGGGATGTGTGTTGGTGTGTGCCTTCATGGGAGACCAACCTGAAGAAAAAGATTGCATGCGTGCGATGGATAATGCCGACTGGTAGTGTGTGTGCATGCATGCACGAGAGAAAGTTAGTGGTACAATTATAAAGAGAAGACTACTGTGTGGGTGTAAAAGAATAGCTGAATAGGTGAGGTCACAATCAATGTAAAGTTGAATTCAAATATTTGAATAAGAGATCCTGATGTTTGAAACCCATGCATGCATGAATATAACGGAGATCTGCGCGGTGTGGTTTGGAAACGAGCATGTTGTAATGTATACACATTGAACAAGGTCAGACTGATTTGAATTTGAGATACCGATGGCAGACATCATTTGGCCATGTCGCATCCATGCATGGACACACTGTTCTAATTGGAGATGATGGGCGGCTTTTGCATCACATATCTATATCTATACCCCTATATATATATTATATTTTATATATTTTTTATATTGTGTGCGGGTAACTTTAACTTTGAAAGATGGTCGTTGGATGAGGCGAATCCGATGGTCCAAAGATGGCAAATTTGAGCACTACTGGCCGTTGGATATCATCTAGATTCCACCAGATTTCGCCACATGTATAATCTAGAAGACTCCATGGTTGAACTTAAGCATAATGCACAAACATCAAAACACAAGCACTTCTTATTTGTTCTAGAATCTTCCGTATCAGAATTGCCCAAATGTTTTTCTACATGATTTGCCATTATTTTTTTTACTTTATGTCTTACGATGCACAATTCCATGAATCTTAAAATAGATTAGCTTTCTTATAAAAACTAGATGATTTTGAATGAAATGAACTATAAGAATTAAATGAACATCTACATCATGCATATATGACTCAAAGCTTGCATGCTATAATGTGATATTTATTCATAATTTGGTTGCCAAATCTCATGCGTGCAATGCACGTGTACCTTACTCTAGTCTAAATGGTGTTTGTGTGTGTGTTGTGCGTGTTGAGGTGCAAATTGTCTTTTTTGGGTACACGTTAAGCTTGTTCTTCCAAAATTTCAAGCCGCGCCTTGTTATGCCGAAAATTCAAGCTAGCATCTCTGTCTATCGTGCTGCGAAACTCCCGCCTCATCAACCCGCGCCTTGTTAGCCCGAAATATTTAAGATATATCTTTGTCTCGTTGTGCTCCAACAACTCCCTCCATCTCAACCCGTGCCTTGCTATTCCGAAATTACAACGCGCGTGAAAACTCCCACCTCCTGTGAAATCCCGACACGCGAAATGCCCGTGGTACCCCTAAACCGAAAGAACCGCCTCAAATCGGTGGGGGTACTTTCGTAACTTACCCCACATTTCGGACAAGCGCGTCTCTAAGCCATGGTTCCCCACTTCCATCCCATCCGCCCACCCATTCGTACACCAAGGCCGCGAGAACCCGCGACGAAACCCCACACCCTGCTCCGTCCGCCACCCAGCCGGAGCCTCTTCCCGATGACGTTGTCCACAGTAACACCTCGACGTCCCTCATCCACCATACCGGATGAGGATCCGTCATCGATCTCATCGTCCCGCCGCTTCAGCCACCCCGTCCTCCACCTCCAAGGAGCTGCCCCGATGTTCCCCTCATCTTTCGCGCCACCTCAATTCCCACACCGCCGTCTTCACCTGCACCACCGGAAGAGCATCATCATCACCGTTTCCTCGGATGAAGCTGCGGCCTAATTGGCGCCACCAAAGAGGTTGTACACTAATCGCCGCATTTTCTTCTTGATTCAATCTCACGGTGCTGCCGGCGCTCGGTCCCGAGCCGACACGGCGTGGCTCCATCCACGGCGGCGTCGCCGGCCACTTCCTCCACGGCGTTGCTCCCTCGACGGTGATGTCTACGTCAGTAGGACCTGCTGCTGCTTTAGCTCTCGCTCGCACTGCTGCTCTGCTCTTGCTCTCGGTCCCCTGCCTGGTCTGCTATTGCTATTGCTCTTGCTCGCGCTGCTGCTCTCGCTCTTACTCTTGCTTGCGATGCTGCTCCGATTTAGCTACACTTCACTCCGATGCCGCAGGGGTGAAGGAAGAACCAGCTGCAATAGGGAGGGGGGCTCGCCAGAGAGGTACCCCACTATCTATCTTAGGGTTCAGGATGGGGGCGGTGGTCGCCGGTGGTGGCGGGGCGGTGGCGTGGGGATCGCCGGAGAAAAAGCTCGACACGGGGGGGGCTAGAGGGATGGCCGGGGCGGTGGCGGACCGGCGGTGGGGAGTGTTTTCGGGGCGGGCGGGGCGGCACACCGCCGGCCGCGGGCGGCGGGGGGCTGCTGTTTGGCCGGCTCAGGGAGGGTGGAGGTTGAAGATGAACCGCATGCCCTTGATTTCATATCCAACGGCTGCAAAATCGACTGACCAGAGACGAAAAAGCCAGTCAGCCGACGTGTAGCCTCACCTTGCTAGTGCGTTCAGTTTCGACAGCAAAATTCAGTTTTGACAGTTAAGTTCAGTTTCGACAGTTAAGTTCAGTTTCGACAGTTAAGTTCAGTTTCGACAGTTAAATTCAGTTTCGACAGTTAAGTTCAAAGATGAGCGGATGATGTATTTTACATCTAGCACTTTGTGGTTATGTATTTTACATCATGTATTGGAGATGCTATTAGAATTCCACTCAGGTTAACGTTGCTCGTTGTCTCTCTTGTCCTGCTTCAGCCTCGGCGTCGTACAACTCACCGGAGCTGCTCCAACGACGAAACCCTCCATCACAGCGGAGCAGTACCTCGGGCTCCATCTCCAGACGCCTAAGATCTTCTTCCCCTCCTCCGATAGCCAAGTCAGCCGGAGCATCCTCACTGGCCAACCCAATCATGCTAAGATCGACATGGCTTCGCCAAAGAGGTTGTACACTTGTTGCATCTCTTT
Organism: Triticum urartu; assembly: GCF_003073215.2. Classification (NCBI taxonomy): domain Eukaryota; kingdom Viridiplantae; phylum Streptophyta; class Magnoliopsida; order Poales; family Poaceae; genus Triticum; species Triticum urartu. The sequence continues at coordinate 355,552,382 of NC_053023.1, forward strand.
TTTACTCTACATGTTATATATATTGTCCACTGAGCACTCATAGTAACGGGAAATACGATTATTTTATCCTACTATATGACAAGCAGTGAGGTACCAAGAAACTTAGCTATCCGTGATGGACTCTCTTGAACGCCATCATTATTTATCTCTGCTTGTTTGAGCTATGCATTTGTCGATGGGCCTGGGAGTTGAGCTAGTATGGCAGTGGCCTGGGTCCAAAGTAATAGAAGTAGCACAAAAACATTTTTTTAGTGTAGGATTTTCCTTGCTCAAGCCTGCCTACTAGAATCGCCAGTGCTTGAAAGGAAAAGTGAATAAAAAACATCGGAATTGGAAAGTTTCCTATGGTACTACTTTTCATGAATTTGGTGCAAAGGAATGGAGCAAAGGAAAACTGTAAGATTTGTTCCTTTAGTGTCTCATTTAAAGAAAAATCGTAGGAATTCTAATTTCCACTTCTCCTCCTTTTCATATTCCTATTCATCAAGCACAAGACTAAGAGATAGTAGCATAATAGCATTATAACCGTATATTTTCTTGTGGTTTGACTTAATCTCACCATGCTTTTTTGCATCCTGTGATCTTCCAATTGTTGTGAATCAAACACCCAGATTGGCAGAAATCCTATGTTTTCAAATTCTCTGTTTTGCACGTGCATTCCTATCCTCCTGTCTATTTCCTATCCCTGCATTGTTAGAATCCTCAAATTCAAACAACCCTTACTCAATTACTTCTGTTACAGATATGTGTCAAAGAAAACCTTGTGTGGTTTGTCCTGCTCCTGCGGCGCTGTGTTCCACCCCAGCTCAGCTGCTCCAATGACGGAAGGGTTCACCACAGCAGGGATCCGCTCTCCAGACTGTCTTTCGCCGCCTCAGATCTTCTTCCCCGCCGCCGGCAGCCACGGCAACTGCATTACCATCATCAACTGAGCAGATGACCTTGAGGACTACACGGGTCCGCAAGAGAGGTCGCACTCTTCCGTGTCTGCTTACGTTATGCATCGCTTAATATGATGACATGCTACATTATCGTTGTGTTCACCTATTAGACTCTGAGTCAGGTCCAAACTAATGCTGAAACTTGAGTTTTTAAATGGTTGTGGGGTACATATTGGGGCAGCAATCAGTACTATCTGTCTACTATCTGGTTAATCTCCGGTGTCTACTATGAGTTTCATGTTGGGTGCAAACAAACATTAAAGGAGCCATTATCTGTATTTTTTAACTAAAGCTATTATCTGCCTGCTATCATTGGTTTTGGGTCTATCCACAGTTTGCTACCATCACTCTGGATTTGTGCATGCACTCCTTGCATAATCTCACTATGTTTTATTCCTATGCATGTCAGTTATTGTACACAATGGAACTGATCATGTAGAGCAAAAGAGACGAGCCTTGCGTGGCAATAAAATTTCATGCAGACGTCGTTCCATGGTGGGCGCAAAGGCAGCCCCCCTCCACCCATTTTGGATCGTAACCAAGAGGAAGATAACTATTATGAGGGGGATTCAGAAGGAGAAGACCACTCCTATTTACCCCATGAGGTCTTCGCTCTAACTTGGCATGCTGATGTTGGTAATATCATGCATATGGTGCCTTGCATTGCTTACTGTATACATTAAAGATGTCATCTGCTTAGTTTAGACATGCTTTGTGTCAATGCCATCTGTTTAGTTTCTTTATCGTATATGTGAATCATGCAATGCCATCTTGTCTAGCCAGGCATCATATATGTGAATTTTGCAATGCCACCCTGGTTAGCCAGTCATCTTATATGTGAATTATATCATGCCATCATTTTTTTATTACGTGTTAAATTTGTCAACAATTTTAGTACATTCAATTACTCTTCCTGTGCATCAGCCATTTGGCACGGTCATGGAAAAATCTGGAGTGGAAACAAGGTCTTCAGAGCAGACAATGCTATCTGACGAAGCGCATGTCTTGCTGGTTACCAATAGCTCCTCAGAGGAGGATTCAGAGACAGATGACCAATCATATCCCCCCCCGAGGTGCATGCCCTAACTTGGCAGGGTTATGTTGCTCATATCGTGCGTATGGTATCTTGCATTGCTATGTCATTTGCTTAGTTTAGACATGTTTTGTGTGAATGCCATCTGTTTAGTGTCTAATTACCATATATGTGAATTATGCAATGCCATCTTGTTGCAAGACATTATATATGTGAATTATGCAATGTTATCTTGTTGCAAGGCATTATGTATGTGAATTATGCAATGCCATGCTGTTTAGGCAAGCGTCATATATGTGAATTATATCATGCCATCCTTTTTTTGTATTTCTCATTGCTTTTGTCAACAATGTTTGTATATTCAACTGCTCTTCCTATGCATCATCCATTTGAATTGGTGATGGAGAAATCTAGAGTGAAAACAAGTTCTTCAGAGCACACAATGCTACCTGCTGAAGCAGATATCTTGCTGGTTATAGATAGTTCTTCAGAGGAGGATTCAGAGGCAGATGACCAGTCCTATTATCCCCCTGAGGTGTATGCTCAAACTTGGCAGGGTTATATTACTCATATAATGCATATGTTGTATTGCAATGCTTAGTTTTTACATCATATACACAATATTGAATGCCATCTCCTTAGTTGACACATCATATATGCGATTGCCCTCTGCTCACTTCCTTAGTATATAAATCATATATTGAATTATGTCATGCCATGATGTTTACATAGACAGCATGTATCTGAATTATGGCATGCCAACCCATTTTCTAAAGACATAATATAGTTATATCATCTCATCCTGTTTACATAGCCATAATATTTAAATTATGTCATTCTATCCGTGAATTATATCATGCCATCATGTTTCCATCGACGACATGTTTATGATTTATGGCATGCCAACCACTTTAATAGACACATCGTATAGTTATATCATGTCATCCTGTTTACATAGTCATCATATTTTGAAGTATGTCATTCTATCCTGTTTAGTTAGCCATCATACATGTGAAATTGTGTCATGCTATCCTGTTTAATTAGCCATCATATATGTGAAATTATGTCCTGCTATTCTGTTTGCTTAGACAACATAAATGTGAATTATTTCATGCCCTGTTTTCTTCCCTACTATCCATTGCACCTATCTATCTTACAATGTCTGTACATTCAATTACTTTTCTTGTTTATCAGCCATTTCAATTGGAGGGAGTGATGGCACTATCTGTGGGAGTAAAAACATGGTCTTCAGAAAAGATCGTGCTACCTGTCGATGCAGATAGAACCACGGTTGTACTTGCCCAAGAACCAGCCCCACCACACATAACCCACACTCATGCAGATTGTACCCCTACCCAGTTGGACAGAGAACCAGCTACACCCCTTCTAACCCCAACCCTAGCAGATAGACACCCAGTTCTCATTGACACAGCACCGTCTCCACCACAGAGCACCCAAACACGAGCAGTTAGTAAGGCAACTGCAGTGCCCAAATCATGAGGACCACCACTCCGAACCCGAAGTCAACGCTTAAAGCAGAAGAAGAATTGTTCTCAGGTCAGGTTCCGTAGCTATGGTTCATACTACTTTGCTCTTGCATCACTATATTTACTGATACCAACTAATTTCAAATTTGAAGGATGCAATTGAAACTCCAATGGCGCAACAGGTATGTTTTTAACATGTTTCTTCAACGTGTTTGGCTGTTTGCTGTTGTAACTTGCTCTATGTTGATTTCAGTTTCAATTGAATAAACAGTTATGTTCTCATGCCATGCACATTACAAGTGTTGTTATTGCTGTGTAGTTTCCCACACTTATATTCTGTCTATGCTGCTTTGTCTTAAATAGATATGATTCGAACTGTATCTATCTTGATTTGGCAACATAAACTAGAATGATATAGATCATACAGTGACCATACTACATAGATATATGTTTGTTTCATGTTGTTATCCTGTCCACCTTACTACTGAACTGGTTTACCAAAATGAGTTTCATATACTACATTGTAAACCTGAGATGTGTTTGTTTGTTTCTCTTTTAGAACGCGGATAAAATATTGGAGAAGAGTACCCTGTTATGCAATGGTAAAGGAAGTAATGCAGATAAGGTTCAAGATAGTGAGATATCCCTGTTGGTCTCCAAGAAAGCTGATAAAAACTATATTGAAGACACTGAGACAACCCCAAAAGTCCTGTCTTGATGTAGTGTTCGAGTTACTGGCTACCACTGCTGGCACCACCTCTTCGAACTCATTACCTGAATCAGTTCGGCTTCTTGACTCTCAACTTCAAGTTGAAAGACATCGATCAGATGTTATGTGATAGGAAGCCGAAGGACTGAGGAAGTCCCTGCAGAATTCAGATGCATACTTTCTGGTGCAACAGCAAGCGCTGGAGGACTTAAGTGCCAAACAAGAGAAAGTTAATGAGCTTGCTAAGCATCTTGCCAGCATTATGGGTACCCAGGATATTGTTTCTTGAGCTCTTCTGAAGTGGTTTTAGTTCTGGACTTGTTTTGCTGCGGCGTTTATATGCTGTTGTGTTCCCTATATTTGCATTGGTGGCGAACTTTGATGCCCAGTGGATGTAATATGTGTAATAGCCGTGATAGCCTAGTGTAAGTTGCTTGCTTATTTATTTCCTTGTTGTCTTGTTTATTTGTTTGCTTGTAGTCAGTGCAATTCTTTTCTGCGGTTTGCTAGTGGCTGCAATAACCTATTTTTTAAAACTAGGCCACAATAACCATGGGCTAATATTTACTGTAGTGACACTGGGCCTCCTACAGGTCGTAGAAACAGTGGGCCTTCTATGGGCCGTATAAACAGTGGGCCTTCTACGGGCCGTAGAAACAGTGGGCCTTCTACGGGTCGTAGAAACAATGGGCCTTCTACGGGTCGTATCATCAATGGGCCTTCTACGGGCCGTATCATCAATGGGCCTTATACGGGCCAAACAAACCGCATTCTGGCCGTAAACGGGCTAGAGTTGGAATCGTCCGTTCATGGGCCGACCATAACGGGCCATCGTTAATAGGCCGTATTTGATGACGCTATGAAAACGGCCCAACGTATTAACGGACCACAAACGGGCCGAATGTAACCACATGCTGAATTTGGCCCACAAGCAGAAAATGACAGTAACGGGCCATAAGTAAATGAATGCTGGAAATGAGCCCAAGAATAAATGGGCTCTGAGAAGGCCGAAAGATAACATGGGCTGGAGACGGCCCAACGGAATAATGGGCCATTAATGGGTATAAAGTGATACACTGTTCATTATGGGCTAGTTTCACACGGGCCGTTAATGGGTGTAAAGTGATACACTATTCATTACAGGCCAGTTTCACCACGGGCTGTTAATAGGCCAAGAGTTACATAGGGCCTCATATGGGCCGAAAGACGTCATGGGCCATACATGGGCCAGAAGTGAAAACGGGCTGGAATCATATTGGACGGCCCAGATGACGCTACTGGGCCTAATTTGGATAGGGCGTAACGGGCCTTGGGTTAGCGGGTTGTAAATGGGCTATATGCGAACATGTCGTTAACAGGCTTTCCATGGGCCGGCCCGCCACATTTTGACCAAGTCAAACAGGCCAACCTTTTCATAGGAATGGGCCTCTGTTGGGCCGTGCCACGTGTCAACGTATCATAGGCGCCTTCTGTCCAATGAGTGGATGACATCTGTCCCGACGATGAGCCGACACGTGTTTCCTCCAGCCAATGATGATTTTACACGTGGAAAATCCCCATTGGTCGGGGCTGTTAAGGGGTTATCGGATCCAAAACCCGACCCAATAGCTTAACGGCGTTCCGTTACGGTGGATGCAACGTGTCGGTCACCCTTGACGAAAGCACTTTTGTGACGCGCGATTTATCGTCATGGAAGTGGGCACTTCCGTGATGATAATTTTGATAATGTCATGGAACACTTCTACGACAGCACAGGTATGACTATCTTGATTCTGTCATAAATTTGTCATGGATGTACATGCATGACAAAAAACGCGACCTAATGTGACAAACACATATCATCACGGAAGTGTATTTTTTGTGTAGTGTTATGCCGGGGTTCAGAATGCTTGCCTTCAAGAGTATGTAAGTGGGGTGCACTTTTTGAAAGTTGCTTCCTTCTTCAAAACTCCTATTTTAAGAAAAATTAAATTAACACATGGTTTCAAAAAAAATTGTTTGTAAAATCTTCAAATAAATATGAAAATAAACTAGACAAAATTTGAGAAACGACAGAAAAAGAATCCAGTCAAATGGACTTGTATTTTAAAAGTTATAGCCAGTCACACTTTAGTCAAAACTCTGTTTTTAAATAAAACAGAAAAATAAAAACAGTTCGAATAAGAATACATTTTTGAGGCGGGAAGACGTACTTCTGGGTTTACGTTTCCACTTAAACCAGCGTGAGCCGTCGCTGTGTCGCTGACAGTGGGTCCCTTGGGCCCACTGGTCAGGTTTGACCAGTCGCCCGCGCCTCCTTCCTCCTCTGGCCGAGTGGAGGCGGGGCTTTGGCGATTGCCGCCGACGAACGGCGGCTCCCCACGGGATTCTGAGGGCGGGGGTGGATCCGCTGGTACAGGGCGGTCCTCCCAATGGTCGAAAGGCTGGTGGGGACGAAGGGAGTCGCCGGCAGCGAGCTCCACGGCGGACGGCGGCTTCGGGAGCTAAAGGGGTTTCGGCCTAGGCAGCCCTCGGTTGAGGCTGAGCGGTTGGGCGGCTCCGTACGGTCTAGGGGAGTCGGACGGTGGCACTGGATGGACTGGGGAGGCCCTGCTCGCGACGAACGGGACCGGAGTGTGGCGGGCGAACTGACCGGAGACGGGAGATGGCTCCCTCCGTCGATTGCTGCTGGGGGCTCTAGAGGGATGGCCCAAGGTCGCCTGAGGGTCTGGTTGAGCACGGGGTCTCCTATTTATAGGGAGGGGAGGTTGGTTCCGTCGGCGGGCGAGGATAAGACCGCGAACCGCCGTTCTGTTGCTGCAGGGCGACGTGGCGGACAGGCGCTAGCGGACGGGCTCGAGGAATGAGATCGTCCTGCTCCTGGGGCAGCTGGCGCGTGGGGTGGCTCGGTCGGCGCCGTCCATGGCAGAGGCTAGCGGAGCGGCAGTGGCGGCTTGCGGTGGTGGCACTGTGTGGTGCCAGGAGGGGGCCAGGGCGACTCTGCGACGAGAGAGGGGTCGGGCGCGTTGGCGGCGAGTGGTAAAGGATCAGAACGGGCGCGGGGAGGGCGGCAACGAGACACGACGTCTCGGGCGCACACACGTGCAAAACGCGCGCTCTAGCCGCGCCTAGAGCACGCACACCATGTGTTCGGCAAAATGCTAAAGCATGCTAGGGGGCCTGGGTGAGGCTGGGAATTAACAGGGCCAGGTTAGAGGTAGCTAGGAGCTTAGTGGACATGGTTGTTGGGTCAGGGGATCAAGTTCATAATGCAAACTAAAAACTATGTCAAATCTGGCCATGCACACAAGGTGCTCAATAGAATGCCATGGGCATCTGGGCATCCCTTCTGGTGGCCAAAATCTCCAGATCAGAGTCTCTTTAGATGTAGGTGATGGTGTCAAGGTTAGTTTGGCAAGACCGGAAACTTGTTAGTGCAAGTATTTGAGAAAACCAAATCTGGACAGAAAATGAAGGCTACTATTGTATGGACCAAAAGTATTCCAAAGGGCCCAATCTCCTGGACTTAAGGGTTTGGTAGGGTGGTTTATAAGTAGGAGAAAAATCATGGGTAATAGGGCAAGATAAAACATGGTTGCAGTAGAAAATACCGAACTGGACCAGAGAGCAAAATAGGATGATTTGCTCAAATTTTTCAAAAGAACACCAATGGGTTTTTGCATATAGTTGAATTATACACTACTACTAACATCCCCCAATTTTGGTGGAATTTTTAAAGAAATATTTAAATAGATTGTAGTGCAAATTACAAACTAAACCAGATTTGAAAACTTGAGGTAGGGCTCAAAATCTCCAAATGACTAAAAGATATTTTTGCATAAAAGTGATGTAGGAATATCACATGTCATCCCCAAATTTTGCTGGAATTTTTAAAGAAGTATTTAAAAGGGTTGTAGTGCAAATGGGACTCTAAAACTTATGAAAAATCATTTTTTAAAAGAAATAAAGCTCAGGAAAAATAATTGTAGAAATAATTCCGTTGATAAAAAGAAATGGTCTTGGGGAGATATACAAGTCCAACAATATTTTTGAAAGGTTTCCACCTAGAAGGAAAAACTCAAAAATTCAGAGGGACAGGGTGATCTGAAATTAAAAGATAAAACCAGAAAATAAAAATTTAATTTCCTGGCAAAATTTTAATTAATAAATCAAGGTCAAATTTTTCGGGGTGTTACACTTTTCCAGCCCAGAATCCCAGCTGCCAGCATTCTTCCTCTTTATGTAAAACTTATAAAATAAGAGAGAATAGGCATAAGTATTGTGACATAATGTGTAATAACAGCCCATAATGCAATAAATATTGATATAAAAGCATGATGAAAAATGGACGTATCAATCCGCACCTGTGGTGGTACGGTAATCCTGTTCTAGAGGTCATGTTACTTGACCATGACGAGCCTACGAACTATGAGGAAGCGATGATGAGCCCAGATTCCGCGAAATGGCTTGAGGCCATGAAATCTGAGATGAGATCCATGTATGAGAACAAAGTATGGACGTTGATTGACTTGTCCAATGATCGGCGAGCCATTGAGATTAAATGGATCTTCAAGAGGAAGACGGACGCTGATAGTAGTGTTACTATCTACAAAGCTAGACTTGTCGAGAAAGGTTTTTGACAAAGTTCAAGGTGTTGACTACGATGAGATTTTCTCACTCGTATCGATGCTTAAAGTCTGTTTGAATCATGTTAGCAATTGCCGCATTTTATGAAATTTGGCAAATGAATAAAACAAAATTGCATTCCTTAATGGATTTATTAAAGAAGAGTTGTATATGATGCAACCAGAAGGTTTTGTCAATCCTAAAGGTGCTAACAAAATGTGCAAGCTGCAGCGATCCATCTATGGACTGGGGCAAGCATCTCGGAGTTGGAATATACGCTTTGATAAGTTGATCAAATCATATAGTTTTATACAGACTTGCGATGAAGCCTGTATTTGCAAGAAAGTGAGTGGGAGCACTACAGCATTTCTGATAAGTATATGTATGACATATTGTTGATCAGATATGATGTAGAATTATTCTGCAAAGCATAAAGGAATGTTTGAAAGGAGTTTTTTCAAAGAAAGACCTCGGTGAAGCTGCTTACATATTGAGCATCAAGATCTATAGAGATAGATCAAGATGCTTGATAAGTTTTCAATGAGTACATACCTTGACAAGTTTTTGAAGTAGTTCAAAATGGAACAGTCAAAGAAAGAGTTCTTGCATGTATTACAAGGTGTGAAATTGAGTAAGACTCAAAGCCAGACCATGACAGAAGATAGAGAGAGAATGAAAGTCATTCCCTATGCCTCAGCCATAGGTTCTATAAAGTATGCCATGCTGTGTACCAGACCTATTGTATACCCTGCCCTGAATTTGGCAAGGGAGTACAATAGTGATCTAGGAGTAGATCACTGGACATTGGTCAAAATTATCCTTAGTGGAATAAGGATATGTTTCTCGATTATGGAGGTGACAAAAGGTTCATCGTAAAGGGTTACGTTGATGCAAGTTTTGACACTAATACAGATGACTCTAAGCGTCAATCTGGATACATATTGAAAGTGGGAGCAATTAGCTAGAGTAGCTCCGTGCAGAGCATTGTTGACATAGAAATTTGCAAAATACATACGGATCTGAATATGGCAGACCCGTTGACTAAACTTCTCTCACAAGCAAAACATGATCACACCTTAGTACTCTTTGGGTGTTAATCACATAGCGATCTGAACTAGATTATTGACTCTAGTAAACACTTTGGGTGTTGGTCACATGTCGATGTGAACTATGGGTGTTAATCACATGGTGATGTGAACTATTGGTATTAAATCACATGGTGATGTGAACTAGATTATTGACTCTAGTGCAAGTGGGAGACTGAAGGAAATATGCCCTAGAGGCAATGATAAAGTTATTATTTATTTCATGCTAGAATTGTATTAAGCGGAAACATAATACATGTGTGAATACATAGACAAATAGAGTGTCACTAGTATGCCTCTACTTGACTAGCTCGTTGATCAAAGATGGTTATGTTTCCTAACCATAGACATGAGTTGTCATTTGATTAACGGGATCACATCATTAGGAGAATGATATGATTGACATGACCCATTCCATTAGCTTAGCACCCGATCGTTTAGTATGTTGCTATTGCTTTCTTCATGACTTATACATGTTCCTATGACTATGAGATTATGCAACTCCCGTTTGCTGGAGGAACACTTTGTGTGCTACCAAACGTCACAACTTAACTGGGTGATTATAAAGGTACTGTACAGGTGTCTCCAAAGGTACATGTTGGGTTGGCGTATTTCGAGATTAGGATTTGTCACTCCGATTGTCGGAGAGGTATCTCTGGGCCCTCTCGATAATGCACATCACATAAGCCTTGCAAGCATTGCAACTAATGAGTTAGTTGCGAGATGATGTATTACGAAATGAGTAAAGAGACTTGCCAGTAACGAGATTGAACTAGGTATTGAGATACCGACGATCGAATCTCGGGCAAGTAACATACCGATGACAAAGGGAACAACGTATGTTGTTATGCCGTCTGACCGATAAAAGATCTTCGTAGAATATGTGGGAGCCAATATGAGCATCCAGGTTCCGCTATTGGTTATTGACCAGAGACGTGTCTCGGTCATGTCTACATTGTTCTCGAACCCGTAGGGTCCGCACGCTTAAGGTTTCGATGACAGTTATATTATGAGTTTATGAGTTTTGATGTACCGAAGTTAGTTCGGAGTTCCAGATATGATCACGGACATAACGAGGAGTCTCGAAATGGTCGAGACATAAAGATTGATATATTGGACGGCTATATTCGGACACCAGAAGTGTTCCGGGGAAGTTTCGGATAAAACCGGAGTACCGGGGGGTTACCAGAACCCCCCGGGGGGTTAATGGGCCTCATGGGCCTAAAGTGGAGAAGAGGAGGGGCTTCCAGGGCGGGCCGCGCTCCCCCTCTCCCCCTAGTCCGAATTGGACCAGGAGGGAGGGGCGGCGCCCCCTTTCCTTCCTCTCCTCTCTCCCTTCCTTCCCCCTCTCCTACTTGGACAAGGAAAGGGAGGGGAGTCCTACTCCCGGTAGGAGTAGGACTCCTCCTGCGCGCCTCCTACTAGGGCCGGCCGCACCCCCCCTTGGATCCTTTATATACGGAGGCAAGGGGAACCCCTAGACACACAAGTTGATCTTCATGATCGTTCTCTTAGCCGTGTGCGGTGCCCCCTTCCACCATAATCCTCGATAATATTGTAGCGGTGCTTAGGCGAAGCCCTGCGAAGGTAGAACATCAAGATTGTCACCACGCCGTCGTGCTGACGGAACTCTTCCCCGACACTTTGCTGGATCGAAGTCCGGGGATCGTCATCGAGGTGAACGTGTGCTGAACTCGGAGGTGCCGTACGTTCGGTACTTGATCGGTCGGATCGTGAAGACGTATGACTACATCAACCGTGTTGTGCTAACGCTTCCGCTTACGGTCTACAAGGGTACGTGGACAACACTCTCCCCTCTCGTTGCTATGCATCACCATGATCTTGCATGTGCATAGGAAATTTTTGAAGTTACTACGTTCCCCAACAACCGGACCCCCCGGGAGAAGTAATGGGCCTTATGGTCCCTAGTGGAGAGAGAGAGGGGCGGCCATGGTGGGCCGCGCGCCCCTCCCCCTCTGGTCCGAATTGGACTAGGAGAGGGGGGCGGCGCCCCCCTTTCCTTCTCCCTCTCCCCTTCCTTTCCCCCTCCTAGTAGGAGTAGGAAAGAGAGGAGTCCTACTCCTACTAGGAGGAGGACTCCTCCTCGTTGGCGCGCCCTAGGGCCGGCCGGCCTCCCCCCTTGCTCCTTTATATACGGGGGTAGGGGGCACCCCTAGACACACAAGTTGATCTTCGTGATCGTTCTCTTAGCCGTGTGCGGTGCCCCCCTCCAGCATATTCCTCGATAATATTGTAGTGGTGCTTAGGCGAAGCCCTGCGACAGTAGAACATCAAGATCATCACCACGCCATCGTGCTGATGGAACTCTTCCCCGACACTTTGCTGGATCGGAGTCCGGGGATCGTCATCGAGTTGAACGTGTGCTAGAACTCGGAGTGCCGTAGTTTCGGTGCTTGATCGGTCGAGCCGAGAAGACGTACGACTACATCAACCGCGTTGTGCTAACGCTTCCACTTTTGGTCTACGAGGGTACGTAGACAACACTCTCCCCTCTCGTTGCTATGCATCACCATGATCTTGCGTGTGCGTAGGAATTTTTTTGAAATTACTACGTTCCCCAACAATTGCTTCTACGACTATCGCTACCGCTTAGTGATAAAGTAAAGCAATTACAGGGCAATTGCATTGCATACAATAAAGCGACAACCATATGGCTCCTGCCAGTTGCTGATAACTCGGTTACAAAACATGATCATCTCATACAATAAAATTTAGCATCATGCCTTGACAACATCACATCACAACATGCCCTGCAAAAACAAGTTAGACGTCCTCTACTTTGTTGTTGCAAGTTTTACGTGGCTGGTACGGGCTGAGCAAGAACCGTTCTTACCTATGCATCAAAACCACAACGATAGTTCGTCAAGTTAGTGTTGTTTTAACCTTCTCAAGGATCGGGCATAGCCACACTTGGTTCAACTAAAGTTGGAGAAACTAACATCCGCCAGCCACTTGTGTGCAAAGCACGTCGGTAGAACCAGTCTCACGTAAGCGTATGCGTGTCGGTCCGGGATGCTTCATCCAACAATACCTCCAAACCAAAGTGTGACATGCTGGTAAGCAGTATGACTTGTATCACCCAAAACTCACTTGTGTTCTACTCGTGCATATAACATCTACGCATAAAACCAGGCACTGATACCACTGTTGGGGAACATAGTAATTTCAAAAAAAAAATCATACGCACACACAGGATCATGGTGATGCATAGCAACGAGAGGGGAGAGTGTTGTCTACATACCCTTGTAGACCGAAAGCAAAAGCGTTAGCACAACGCGGATGATGTAGTCGTACATCTTCACGATCCGACCGATCCAAGTACCAAACGTACAACACCTCCGAGTTCAGCACACGTTCAGCTCGATGACGTCCCGCGAAATTCGATCCAGCAGAGCTTGACGGGAGAGTTCCGTCAGCACGACGGCGTGGTGATGGTGATGATGTTGCTACCGACGCAGGGCTTTTCCTAAACACCGCTACGGTATGATCGAGGTGGAATATGGTGGAGGGGGCACCGCACACGGCTAAGAGATCTAGAGATCAATTGTTGTATCTAGAGGTGCCCCCCTGCCCCCGTATATAAAGGACCAGGGGGGAGGAGGCGGCCGGCCAGGGGAGGGCGCACCAGGGAGGAGTCCTACTCCCACCGGGAGTAGGACTCCCTCTTTTCCTAGTTGGAGTAGGAGGGGGAAAGGAAGGGAAGGAGAGAGAGGAAGGAAAGGGGGGCGCCACCCCCCTCCTTGTCCAATTCGGACTAGAGGGGGAGGGGGCGTGCGGCCTTCCCTAGCCGCCCCTCCTCTTCTCCACTAAGGCCCATCTTGGCCCATTAAACTCCCCGGGGGGTTCCGGTAACCCCCCGGTACTCCGGTATATGTCTGAAACTCCCCGAAACCATTCCGGTGTCCGAACATAGTCGTCCAATATATCGATCTTTATGTCTCGACCATTTCGAGACTCCTCGTCATGTCCATGATCATATCCGGGACTCCGAACTTCCTTCGGTACATCAAAACACAAAAACTCATAATACAATCGTCACCGAAACTTTAAGCATGCGGACCCTATGGGTTCGAGAACTATATAGACATGACCGAGACATGTCTCCGGTCAATAACCAATAGCGGAACCTGGATGCTCATATTGGCTCCTACATATTCTACGAAGATCTTTATCGGTCAAACCGCATAACAACATACGTTGTTCCCTTTGTCATCGGTATGTTACTTGCCCGAGATTCGATTGTCGGTATCTCAATACCTAGTTCAATCTCGTTACCGGCAAGTCTCTTTACTCGTTCCATAATACATCATCCCGCAACTAACTCATTAGTTACAATGCTTGCAAGCCTTATAGTGATGTGCATTACCTAGTGGGCCCAGAGATACCTCTTCGACAATCGGAGTAACAAATCCTAATCTCAAAATATGCCAACCCAACAAGTACCTATGGAGACACCTGTAGAGCACCTTTATAATCACCCCGTTACGTTGTGATGTTTGGTAGCACACAAAGTGTTCCTCCGGTAAACGGGAGTTGCATAATCTCATAGTCATAGGAACATGTATAAGTCATGAAGAAAGCAACAGCAGCATACTAAACGATCAGGTGCTAAGCTAACGGAATGGGTCAAGTGAATCACATCATTCTCCTAATGATGTAATCCCATTAATCAAATGACAACTCATGTCTATGGCTAGGAAACATAAGCATCTTTGATTAACGAGTTAGTCAAGTAGAGGCATACTAGTGACATTCTGTTTGTCTATGTATTCACACATGTATCATGTTTCCGGTTAATACAATTCTAGCATGAATAATAAACATTTATCATGATATAAGGAAATAAATAATAACTTTATTATTGCCTCTAGGGCATATTTCCTTCACATTAAGCATTAGATAGTAGTTCATTGATCATCCTAGCTTGACTCCAATAAGCACATGCTGACACCACCTTCCTTGTGGGTGAGACGAGCATCCAATGCATCTCCAATTGTTCCTAGAACAACAACACAAACAAAATGGTACCCAAACTCATTGGGACCATAGAGTTAGAAACACCAATACATATGACAAACTCCACATAAATATGTGCACATTGATATGAAATAAAATTTCATGCACATCCATCCAATTTGATACTTGGTGGAGTTTCACTAACACACTTGATAAGGATCACAAGATGAGCATTCTAAGAAAAAGGATAGGTCCCCTAAGCATTGTGCATTATAGAGAATTTGCATTCGAATACAAAAAGCACAAGATGGGATCACCACTTTCACTATATCTATACAAACATTAGAAAAGTTCAAGGAAATAATAAGATCCACAAGTGGTATGGAATACAATGGAAGTTGACACAATCCTAGGCAAGAGATAAGGCAAATAAAAGCAAAGGCCAATGTAAAGATGATCAATAATTTCTACCACACAAATGATTACCAATTGTCAAGAGACAGGAAGTATTTGGAAATGATTCCCGGTGGTATATTTCAAAGATATCCATCATCATCTTCACGCCAAATACAAAAGCAAATTGCAACTTGTAGAGATAACATGCCACCTAGGAACAAGATAATTTACAATATCAATTCTAGGTGGCAATATCTCAAATGTACACATTTTCTAGGCTAGTAATTTGCACATAGCACATTACTCCCCCATAATGTGATACCAAAGAAAACTTCACAAGAGGCAATAAGAACTCAACAAGAGATAATTAATGGACTATTTAAAATTTGAATTTCTCATGAGAAGACATACCACATAGCGACTAGATAAACTTGTAATATCAATACTAGATGGTATTCCTCATGTACACGAATTTATAGGATTGTGAGGTGCACAAGGAACATCACTCCCCCACAATGGGATATTCCATTAATCTCTCACAAGAGCCAACCAAGATACAAACAAGATGCACAAGGGCTCAACGTACGACACACATGTACATGATGTGCAAACCAACATACACATACTTGATTTCTCAAGATAAGCAAATTGGAGGCACAAAATATACAAACACATGCAAGGAACAAAACAAACACACGCAAAATGGGCAAGTAACTTTCAATGCAAACACATTAAGTACAAGTTACCGCAAGGAGGCACATTGGATATAAGATAGAAACTTGATAACCCAATTGGCTTGGCTTGAGACAATAAGAATGATGAAGTCCCCTTAATTCTTCATAATGTAGCCAAGTCTCCAATGCCCTCCATGACACCTATTGATCAAGTTTGAGCTAGTTGGTCCCCAACCAAGTTGGGTCCTAAGAGGTTAGTCACAATAGGCTTGGCTACCCAAATGGTTCTTTGCTTGACACCACTTTGAGTACCAACAAACTTGGCAGACACATTGCCAACCTTATCCTTCCCAAGAGAATAGATATCATGAATAATAATTGGGTTGGATGAGTTACCACTAGTGCATGAAGAAGCAAGGTGACCATTCTCACGACATAAGTAGCAACGTCTACTCTTCACTTTCTTCTCACTTGATTTATCAACTTGAGAAGCATTAGCTTGATTATTATTGGGAAGAGGCCTTTCCTCAACTTGTGGTTGAGCATGAGATTGAACTTGTGGCCGCTTCCCTTGTTGCTTCTCACTAATGGCCTTCTTCTTCAATGGGCAAGATCTAACATGATCCCCTTCAATTTTGCACTTGAGGCAAACAATCTTGGCCGAATTCTTGACTTGTTCTTGGCCCTTCTTCTTGTTCATATTGGACTTCTTCTTATTGGAGTTGAATCCAAGTCCACCTTTGTCATTGGGGAATTTTTGCACACTCAAGATATTGTTGAGTGTGGGTTTCCCTTCATGACACTTTTCCAAGTATTTCTTCAAAGAAGTGACTTGGGCCTTGAGCTCTTTGATTTCCTCTACATGGTTAGTATCAACACAAGCACTAGAGGAAGTATAAGCTTCATCGTTAGAGCAACAAGGCAAGGAAAGAAATTCATCACAAGATGTTCCAATGTTATGCATAGATGAATTACGAGGACTAGCACAATGCAATATAGCATTTTGACTAAAAGTAGTGCTAGTATCCACATGAGACTCACTAGATGTTACCTTGATAATCATAGCCTCATGAGCTATCTTTAGCACATTATGGGATACTAGAAGATCATCATGAGAGCTTGTGAGCTTTACATGACTTTTTTCCAATTTCTCATAATTGCTAGATAGCAACTCAAGTTGAGCCCTTAGCTCAACATTCTCCTTCAAAATGGATGCTTCACTAGAACTAGAGTTAGTAGCACAAGCATTATCAATAATAGCAAGAGGAGAAGGTGTAACGCCCTCGATGCGGCTATATCTCCCACGTGTTGAAGCACGACTTAGAGGCATAACCGCATTGAAAGCAATGTCGCAAGTGAGGTAATCTTCACACAACCCATGTAATACATAAGGGAAAGAGATACATAGTTGGCTTACAACCGCCACTTCACACAATTACATGAATAAAACATTACATCATCCAGATACAATCAGGGCCCGACTACGGAGCCAAAATAAAAGAAGAACCCCAAATGCGACACGGTCCCGATCGACCCCAACTGGGCTCCACTACTGATCAACTAGAACGAAACAACACAAAGGACAAGATCTTCATCGAGCTCCTCCTGAGCTTGGTTGCGTCATCTGCACGGACTCATCGGCACCTGCAAACTGGTTTTGGAAGTATCTGTGAGCCATAGGGACTCAGCAATCTCGCACCCTCGTGATCAAGACTATTTAAGCTTATGGGTAAGGTAAAAGGTATGAGATGGAGCTGCAGCAAGCGACTAGCATATATGGTGGCTAAACATACGCAAATGAGAGCGAGAAGAGAAGCCAAAGCACGGTCGATAAAAGTATGATCAATAAGTGATCCTAGAACAACCTACGTCAAGCATAACTCCAACACCGTGTTCACTTCCCGGACTCCGCCGGAAAGAGACCATCATGGTTACACACACGGTTGATGCATTTTAATTTAAGGTCAACTTTAGGTTTTCTACAACCGGACGTTAACAAATTCCCATCTGCCCATAACCGCGGGCACAGCTTTTGAAAGTTCAAATCCCTGCAGGGGTGTCCCAACTTAGCCCATGACAAGCTCTCACGGTCAACGAAGGAATAGACCTCCCCCCGAGACATTCCGATCAGACTCGGTATCCTGGTTCTTCAAGACATCCTCGACAATGGTAAAACAAGTCCAGCAAGACCGCCCGATGCGCCGACATCCTGATAGGAGCTGCACATATCTCGTTCTCAGGCCAACACCGGATGAGCGCTCCGTACAACTAAAACCAGCCCTCAAGTTTCCCCGAGGTGGCGCTGCAAAGGACTCTAGTTCGGACCAAGACTTAGACAAGCACTGGCCCGGGGGGGGGGGGTTAAAATAAGATGACCCTCGGGATGTGCGACTCCCAAGGGAAAAAGGCTATGTGGCGAATGGTAAAACCAAGGTTGGGCCTTGCTGGAGGAGTTTTATTCAAAGCGAACTGTCAAGGGGTTCCCATTATAACCCAACCGCGTAAGGAACGCAAAATCCGGGAACATAACACCGATATGACGGAAACTAGGGCGGCAAGAGTGGAATAAAACACCAGGCATAAGGCCGAGCCTTCCACCCTTTACCAAGTATATAGATGCATTAATTTAAATAAGAGATATTGTGATATCCCAACAAGTAAAACATGTTCCAACAAGGAACAACATCTCCATGTTCCAACAAGAAACAAACTTCAACCTTCACCTGCAACTAACAACGCTATAAGAGGGGTTGAGCAAAGCGGTAACATAGCCAATCAACGGTTTGCTAGGACAAGGTAGGTTAGAGGCTTGGTTCAACAATATGGGAGGCATGATAAGCAAGTGGTAGGTATCGCAGCATAGGCATAGCAAAAGAGCGAGCAACTAGCAAGCAAAGATAGAAGTGATTTCGAGGCTATGATCATCTTGCCTGAAATCCCGCAAGGAAGAAGAACAAGTCCATGAAGAAGACAAACGGACGTAGCCAAACGGGTCCTCACAAACGCGACGTTACCGGATCCAACCCGAAGAAGCAAACACCAGAAAGAAGCACACAACATAGTAAACAAACCACACATGAACATGGTATGATATGTGAGATGCGATATGCAATGCATATGCATGATTGGACAAGGAATGCATGAACTTGGCCTCAACTTGGAAATCCAAGAGTGCCACTGGAAAGATGAGGTGATTTCGGTTGAAATCGACATAAAGATCACCGGAATCGGAGTTACGGTTTGGAAATGGCAAGCAATTCAAATATGACAACGGTCTGCGATATACAGCAAGTAGCCATCTAAATGCAACAAGATGAACATGCTACAGCACCCAAACATGGCAACAAAATACATGGCAGGGATCCACTCAAGATGCTTAACAAAAGATGAACACTGAGCTACGGCCAATTCATCCATTAACAGGTTCAAACAAGCATGGCAAAAATGCATTTGGTAAACAGATCTCAGACTTAGTGAAATTAACACAAGCCTGGAATATCAGATCAGGTAGCACACTTTGGAGCATGAAAACTATATGCTACAGGGCCTGAACATGGCAAAGTAAAACATGGCATGGAGCTACTCAAAGAGCTTAACAAAATTCCCTTAGTGACCTTGAGCCA
Source organism: Triticum urartu (assembly GCF_003073215.2). NCBI lineage: Eukaryota > Viridiplantae > Streptophyta > Magnoliopsida > Poales > Poaceae > Triticum > Triticum urartu. The sequence continues at coordinate 355,571,912 of NC_053023.1, forward strand.
AAAGGGATCAGAAAATACATTTGCAAGCATGTGAACATGGCAAAAACATAATCAGGTTACAGACTTAGTGAAAACTGGGGCATGCTGAAACAGATATCAAGTAGGCATGTTTACGAGCTCGATGCACTCACTACAGAGCAAGGCATGACAATCTAAGCATACACCCATCAAGAATACACAAGATACAAGCTATACATATCAAGAACAATAACATGGCATGCACGGATCAACTACAACATCCTCGGCAAAATCGCTAACAAGTAGACAATCTGCCCAGATTCACGAAATAGCAAAAGTAGAGCTCGATTGACTTAATCTAGGTTACTCAATAATTGCAAAAAAAGACATGGATGGATAGAGCACTACAAGATTAACAAAACATCCTTAATTATCATCCTCAAAAGAGGCACGGATCACTAGGAAACAATATGAACATATGGCATAAAGAGATAAACATACCAAGGACTTAGTGGAATTGCTAAGTCCCTGAAATCAGCATTAACAAGTGCACCACTTTGCAAGCTTGTGCTAGTCACCACACACATCACAAAAATACATGGGTAGCACCTCTGGAAAGATGGCAAAGCATATGACAAAACACATGTAGAGCTCAGGGGCATATCATGCACACAATAATCATGGCAAAAATGACAAATATCTAATTGGAACAGCAAATCTGACAATTATCTCAACTAGCACTCTTCCAACAGCATTTCGGGCATCAAGATGAACTCAAATGAAAATGATGCAATGAGATGAAATGATGTACTCTCTGAGTCGAACATTTCAATATGCTATATGCCCAAAACGGATCTACGGATGCAAAGTTACGGCACGATGAACATGGGCATATGGATCTGGGAATTTCGGGGACTTAGTGAAATTATACCTCCGTGAAAAGTCAATTTCACGGAATCCGAGGTTCGCCGGCGCGGTTCTCGCCGGAGATGGTGGGGAGAGAGATGGAACTCACCGGAGATGGCGGATCCGGGCCGGATCTCGCCGGATCCAGCCGGATCCCGGCGCGGGGCGGCGGAGGAAGGCTGCCGGCGGGCGGCGGTTCGAAGGACGAGGCGGTGGGGCGAACTCCGGTGATGCATGGCGGTGCCGAAGGGTGACGTGCAGCGAGCTCCTGCGGCGGAGAGGCAGAGGCGGGAGGCGGCCGTTGCCGGAGATGGGGGCGCGGCTTCGGCGACCTCTGGAGCGGGCGGCGGAGGGAGAAAAAACGACGGCAGCGAGCTCCAGTCGCCGGGGTTGGTCGCCGGTGACGGTCGTGAGGGCGGCGCGAAGATCCGGCGAGGTTGCGGGCGCGGGCTCCCGTGGGGCGGCGGCGGCGGCGAGATGGGCCCGCGTGGGCCCCGGATGGGCTCCGCGGGCCGCGGCGGCGGAGGTGAGGAGAGAGAAGGCGGCGGAGACAGGTGGCGAAGCGGGATTCGCTGAGGAGGGCGGCGCGGACATGTCCGGTCCGGGATGGACACGTCCGGTGGCTGGAGGTGGAAGAAAACTAGGGTTCCTCCGCGAATTTCGGGGGGGGGGGGGCGCATATTTATAGGTAGAGGGAGCTAGGAGAGTCCAAATGAGGTGCGGTTTTCGGCCACGCGATCATGATCGAACGACCGAGATGATGGAAGAGGTTCAGGTGGGTTTTGGGCCACTTTGGAAGGGTGTTGGGCTGCAAAACACACGAGGCCTTTTCGGTCCCTCGGTTAACCGTTGGAGCATCAAACGAAGTGTAAATGGTACGAAACTTGACAGGCGGTCTACCGGTAGTAAACCAAGGCCGCATGAAAAGTCTCGGTCCAATCCGGAAATGTTTAACCCCCACACATGAAAGGAAGGTAGAAATGACCACCGGAGGAGAACGAAGCGCCGGAATGCAAAACTGACAACGGGGAAAATGCTCGGATGCATGAGACGAACACGTATGCAAATGAAATGCACATGATGACATGATATGCAATGCATGACACGCAAGCAATGACAAGGCAACAACATCGAAAAACTGGACGACACCTGGCACATCGGTCTCGGGGCGTTACAGAAGGCAACTTGGCAAGCTCTTTAGAATATGAAGCTTTAAGTTGAGCATGAGACTCGGTGAGTTTGATGAGCTCACTCTTAATGAACCTTGAGCCATTTTCGAGGTGCCCAAAGTCCTCAAGGAGTTTAGCATGCACAACTTCAAGCTTCTCATTTTTAGTTTCAAAAACATTGGCCACCTCAAGAGCTCTATCATGAGATTCCTTCACTCTAGATAATTCTAGAGCAAAAGTCTCCTCAAGAGATTCCTTGGTGGTTTGTTCAAGTTCGAGAGCTTGGGAGAGGTCCGCAATCTCATTAGTGTAATCACACTCATGACCTTCCATTTTATTAATGGTGACCTCAAGCTCCTCAAGATGAGATTGCAACTCATCAATATATTTCTTGCCCTCAATAGCAATAGACATGATTTCCATGAAGTTGGAACGAGCAATTTTATTCTTAAGAAGAGCTTTAAAAATCATTTCCCCCTTAATTTTTAAGGAGGCAACATTATCATTCTCTTCATCATAATCAACATCATCATTCTTCTTGCCATCATCAATATCATCACAAGATATATTGGGATTCAAAGTGGGAGATACCTTTGAAGCCCTGGCCATAAGGCAAACTGCAATAGATGATGATGTAGGATCCCTTGAAGTACCATTCAAGACCACATCTTGTTCCATGGGGTGTTGGGTTTCCTATACATTGTTAGCACAACAATTCGAGGAACTAGATGCATTTTTATCATGGCAACAAGACATAGTAAGCATGTCATCATGAGATTTAGTCAAGCAATTTCTACATGATATGCAAGGACTATCAACACAAGCATGTGAAACATTTGGAGTGCTCGAAGTGCTAAAGTCCAAAGGTGAAGCATTGCAATAAGAAAGTGATGAAGGATTATCAACAATAAGCCCACTACTGTTATTGCAATGAACACCACTACTCACCATGTCATTACCTTGTAGCAAACCACATGTAGGTGAAGTAGAAGAAGTTGAGAACAACACGGCCGGAGGTGGAGGGAGAACAATCATCCCCACAAAACTTGGACACGCCATATTTATCTTGAAGCTTTGTCCACAACTCATGAGCATCCCGGAACGACATGAGTTGAAATATAACTACATTGCTCAAAGCATCGAAAAGCACATTAGAAGCTTGAGCATTGAGATAAGAGTTTTTCTCATCCTCTAAAGATAATCTTTGGGGATCCTTTGGAGGAGAAAAACTCATATCTACAATTTGCTCTAAATTTGGGTTCATGGCCCTAAAGAGATTAAGCATGTGAATTACCCAAACATCAAAATGTGTGCCATCGAAACAAAGAGTGTCAGAGAATCCAAAGCCCCTAGTTGACATCCTTACTCTCTAGGCAGTTAAGACTTATAAAGAGAGACAAGGCTCTGATACCAATTTAGAGATCGTGGATGTCGCCTAGAGGGGGGTGAATAGGCGCTTTAAAATAATTATAGTTTAGGCTTGAACAAATGCGGAATAAAATTAGCGGTTAATTTGTCAAGCACAAAACCTAAAATTACTGGGCTCACCTATGTGCACCAACAACTTATGCTAAGCAAGATAAACAACTAGGCGATAGCAAGATATATGACAAGAAACAATATGGCTATCACAAAGTAAAGTGCATAAGTAAAGGGCTCGGGTAAGAGATAACCGAGGCACGCGAAGACGACGATGTTCCCCAAAGTTCACACCCTTGCGGATGCTCATCTCCATTTGGAGTGGTGTGGAGGCACAATGCTTACCAAGAAGCCACTAGGGCCACCGTAATCTCCTCACGCCCTCGCACAATGCAAGATGTCGTGATCCCACTAAGGGGCCATTGAGGGCGGTCACCGAACCCGTACAAATGGCAACCCTTGGGGCGGTCACCGAACCCATACACTTTGGCAACCCTTGGGGGAGGTCACCGGTACCCGTCAAATTGCTCGGGGTGATCTCCACAACCTAATTGGAGACCACGACGCTTGCCCGGAGCTTTACACCACAATGATTGAGCTCCGAACACCACCAACCATCTAGGGCGCCCAAGCACCCAAGAGGAACAACCTCAAGAGTACCAAGCACCCAAGAGTAATAAGCTTTACAACTTGTAACTTCCACGTATCACCGTGGAGAACTCAAACCTATGCACCAAATGCAATGGCAATGGCAATGGCATACGGAGTGCCCAAGTCCTTCTCTCCCAAATCCCACCAAAGCAACTAATGCTAGGGAGGGAAATGAGAGGAAGAACAAGAAGGAGAACACCAAGAACTCCAAGATCTAGATCCAAGGGGTTCCCCTCACATAGAGGAGAAAGTGATTGGTGGAAATGTGGATCTAGATCTACCCTCTCTTTTCCCCCCCAAAACTAGCAAGAATCCATGGAGGGATTGAGAGATAGCAAGCTCGAAGAAGGTCACCAATGGGTAAGAACATGAGCTCAAAGGATAAGGTTCATTGGGGAAGAAGACCCCCTTTTATAGGAGGGAAAAAATCCAACAGTTATGCTCACAGCCCACACAGAGCGATACTACCGCTCGACCTCATGGTACTACCACTAGGGGTAGCGGTACTACCTCAAAGGGTAGCGGTACTACTGCTTGCGAGCGGTACTGAAAGTAGCCACGGAATTAGCCGCGGTAGTACTGCTCCAAGCGGTAGTATCGCTCCCAAGAGAGGTAGTAAAAAATTACATCCCCTCCAAGCGGTAGTACCGCTCCCATGAGCGGTAGTACCGCTGCAGCCTTTTTAAGGACACCAAAACTGACACAACTTCTGCAAACAGACTCCGAATTGAACGAAACCAAGTTTGTTGGAAATCTAGCAACAAGGGCTAACATAAACTTGATAGAAATAACAATGAGAAGGAAATAAGAAAAGTCCCATAAGAAAATGGTGATAACCCTTCCTCGAAAAAGACCGATAAAACCTCCAACACCGAAAACGCAATAGATGAAGCATGTGAACTCCATTTTCGATGAACTCGAGCTTGTTAAGAAGATGACCATAAGCTCCAAATCTCACAAGGAGAAAACCAAACAAGAACCAAGAAAGATGATGCAAGAATGCAATGGTTTGAGCTCTCTACGAACGATACGATCAAGCTACTCACTTGAGAGCCCCCCTTGGTAGTACGGCAATCGATCCTATAACCCGGTCTTCAAACTACCACCATGAGACCGGTAAAATAGAGAACCTATCAGGGGCAAAACTTTGCCTTGCACACAGTCCACTTGAGCTAGATGATGACGATCTTGACTCCCTCAAGTTGGACCACCTTTCTTGATTGCGTTGGCTCGATGAAGAGTAGATGTTTGCTCCCCGTACTCTTGTAACACCCCGGATGTAACTTGCCATATTTGTAACTCCAACTCTTGCCTTTTTCGGCTTTAAGTTATGAGATTTCCCTTCGTGGTTGGGTTTGTCTTCATTTTGTTTTTTGTTCGTGTCATGCATTTCATATCATGTCATCATGTGCATCTGATTTGCATATGTGTTCGTCTCATGCATCCAAGCTTTTTCCCCGTTGTCCGTTTTGCAATCCGACACTCCTACGTGCACCGGCGTCCCCTTTTGTCTCTTTTCGTGAGCGGGTGTTAAACATTCTCGGAATGGACCGAGATCTTCCAAGAGGCCTTGGTACACCACCGGTAGACCGCCTGCCAAATTTCGTGTCATTTGGAGTCCGTTTGATGCTCCAACGGTTAACCGGGGAACCGCAAAGGCCTCTTGTGTGTTGCAGCCCAACACACCTCCAAAACGGCTCAATAACCCATCCAAACCACTTTCATGTCCTCTGTCATCGGATCACGATTGTGTGGGCGAAAACTACACTCCATTTGGACACTCCTACCTCCTCCTACCTATAAATAGGTGCCCCTCCCCGATTTTTCGCGCAGTCCAAATCCAAGCAAACCTCCCTCTCGCCTGTCGGACATGTCCACGCACCGCCAGATACATACGCCGCCGCGCCCGTGCCAGTAGCGAGCCGCCACGTGGCCCCCAGATCCACCGCCGCCGGCGGCCCGCGAGGCCCGCAGCCGGCCCGCGCGGCCCGCTCGCTCGCGTCTTCCCCGAGCCGCCCGACTCCTCATCGCCGGGCTTCGCTCCGCCGCCGTCCAAGCACGCCACCGGCGACCTCCGCCGCCCGGGGTCAACGCCCGACCCCGCAAGCTCCCCTGCCGCCTCGCTCCGCTTCGCCGCCCGGATCCGGAGACCCAGCGCCGCCGCCCGGCTCCGGCGTCCCGCGCCGCCGCTTTTCCTCGCTGCCGGCCAGATCCATCCGTCCCCGACGAACCTCAGCTTCCGTGCACAAACCCTAGATCCAAAGTGTTGACCATGTTTTTCCCACTAAGTCTTTTTTTCTGCAACATATTATGCCTCTGTTCATTGCATCATAACTCCATGACTGTAGCTCCGTTTCATGCGCATGATATATCAAAATGTTCATTGGGAGATGCTCTTCATTTCATTCCATTGTGACATGCTTGTTTGAGTCCATCTACATGTCCTAATCATTGATGCAAGAGTGCTATAAAATGTTTACTCCTGTTACTTAGCAGATTATGATGATTTGCCTTTTTGTCACATTTGTTGTGTGCATCATATGGGCATGAGCTCTACATGTGTTTTGATATATGCCATGCCATCTTTACAGGGGTACTTGCCATGTATTTTGTGATCAATGTGTTGGCTAGAACAAGCATGCAAAGTAGCCTTCATGATATTGTTGATTTCAGGGACTTAGGATTTTGCTAAGTCCTTGTTCTGTTGTTATTTTTATGCCATGTAAACATGATGCTACAGTGATATCCATGCTTGTTTTGAGTATCTTCAGTAAGGGTGTTTTGGACATATGGTTGTGCTCTAACCATCTATGCCCCTGTTTGCATTTATGGTGTGCCCTAGCATGTCTTAATCTTGCTCTACTTTTGCTATAAAATTTTCCTGGCAGATTGTTTCCATGTTAATCAATTTTTCCATGGTTGTTGCTAGTGATCCATGCATGCTATGAACTTTCTCTTGCCATGGTTAGCTTCATGAACATGTCATCTTACTGTTACCATGCTTGTTTTGTCATGCAAGGCTTTATGATGAGTGATTTGAGCTCGCAAAGATGCCTTCATAATTCTGTTTATGCCATGCTCTGTTTTCTGCTAAGTATGAAACTGTTAATAAAACTTGCTATGTTTTCATGGGTTCCATCATATCTTCTGTGCCTTTTTGGCTCATGATCAGTAAGAGACTTTTGGTGTATGCATTTAGTAGATTCATGTCATGCCTTAGTTTGCTATGAAATGTTCTTGTAGCATGTTGTTTGCTTGCTTTAAACATGGCTTCCTGATGTCATTCCTGGCATGTTAGTATTTTCACAAAGTCTGTGAAGCCGATATCTTTTGCACTTTTGACATGCTTGTTTGACTTGTTCTAGTGTGACTTAGCCGTAGCTTACTGTTCATATTTTGTCATGAATCTTTAGTAAATCACCGCCATATGCCTTGTTGCTATGTTGGAGTGCAGTAGCTTAGTTTCTTGTTGCATTCTAGATGGCATCGTGCTGTTAATCGCAGAATTGTGCCATTATTGTTTTGCTTGCCGTTTGCAAACCATGCATCCAATTCCGGTGATCCTTATATAGATTTCGACCGAAATCATCTCATCTTTCCAGAGGCACACTTGGTTTGCCATGTTGATGCCTTGTTCTTTATTACCTCTTCCGAAGCACGCATATGCATTGCATATCATGTCTTGCATATCATGCCATGTTTTGCATCATGTTGCTTGTGCATTGCACTGTGTTTGATTGTTGGTCCTTTGCTTGTGTTCTTGCTTTGGGTAGAGCCGGGAGACGAGTACGTGATCGAGGACCCTGTTGAGTGTGCTAACGAGGATCAAGCTTTCGTCAACTCTGAGAACTTTGCAGGCAAGATGACCATACCCTCGAAATAACTTCTATCTTTCCTTGCTAGTTGCTCGCTCTATTGATGTGCCTCCCATATTGCCATGTCAAGCCTCTAACCCACCTTTCCTAGCAAATCGTTGTTTGGCTATGTTACCGCTTTGCTCAGCCCCTCTTATAGCATTGCTACTTGCAGGTGAAGATGAAGTTTGTTCCTTGTTGGAACATGGATTTTGTTGGGATATCACTATTATCTCTTATTTACTTTAATGTATCTATATACTTGGTAAAGGTTGGAAGGTTCGGCCTTATGCCTGGTGTTTTGTTCCACTCTTGCCACCCTAGTTGACGTCATACCTGTGTTATATTCCTTGATTTTGCGTTCCTTACGCGGTTGGGTGTTATGGAAACCCCTTGACAGTTCGCTTTGAATAAAACTCCTCCAGCAAGGCCCAACCTTGGTTTTACCATTTGCCACCTACGCATTTTCCCTTGGGTTTCATGGACTCAAGGGTCATCTTTATTTTAAACCCCTGGGCCAGTGCTCCTCTGAGTGTTACTCCAAACTAGAGCCCCATGCAGCGCCACCTCGGGGTAACTTGAGGGTTGATTTTAGTTGTACGGATTGCTTATCCGCTGTGCCCTGAGAACGAGATATGTGCAGCTCCTATCGGGATTTGTCAGCACATTCAGGCGGCTTTTCTGGTCTTGTTTTACCATTGTCGAGATGTCTTGTAACCGGGATTCCGAGTCTGATCGGATCTTCCCGCGAGAAGGAATATCCTCCGTTGACCGTGAGAGCTTGTGATGGGCTAAGTTGGGACACCCCTGCAGGGTTTTGAACTTTCGAAAGCCGTGCCTGCGGTTATGGGCAGATGGGAATTTGTTAATATCCGGTTGTAGAAAACTTGACACTTAACTTAATTAAAATGAATCAACCGTGTGTGTAGCCGTGATGGTGTCTTTTCGGCAGAGTCCGGGAAGAGAACACGGTATCATGTTATGCTTGAACGTAAGTAGCTAAAGGATCATTTCTTGATCACTTTTAGCTTCTCGACCGTGCATTGCTTCTCTCCTCGCTCTCTTTTGCATAAGATAGCCACCATATATGCTTAGTGCTTTGCTGCAGCTCCACCTCACTACCCCTTTCCTACCCTTAAGCTTAAATAGTCTTGATCGCGAGGGTGTGAGATTGATGAGTCCTCGTGACTCACAGATACTTCCAAACAGATGCAGGTGTCGATGATGCCAGTGCAGGGGATGCTACCAAACTCAAGTGGGAGTTCGACGAGGATTCGGGTCGTTACTATGTTTCTTTTCCAGATGATCAGTAGAGGAGCCCAGTTGGGGCGATCGGGGATCTAGCATTTTGGGTTGTCTTTCTTTGTTTTGGTTCCGTAGTCGGACCTTGATTGTATTCTGGATGATGTATGACTATTTGTGTATTGTGTGAAGTGGCGATTGTAAGCCGACTCTTTATCCCTTTCTTATTCAGTACATGGGATGTGTAAAGATTACCCCTCTTACGACAGACCTACCATGCGGCTATGCCTCTAAGTCGTGCCCCGACACGTGGGAGATATAGCCGCATTGTGGGTGTTACAAGTTGGTAATCAGAGCCTTCCCCGACTTAGGAGCCCCCCTGCTTGATCGAATCGTTGACGTTGTTGAGTCTAGAACAAAATGTTTTGAGTCTTAGGATTATATATATCGGAGAGTAGGATTCTTTTTACTCCTCAGTCCCTTCGTTGCTCTGGTGAGGCCTCCTGGCGTAGAGTTTTGACTCTTCTCTCCTCAAATTTCACGAAAAAAATTAGGATCACGTGGGTATCTTGGAATCGTTCCGATGGTTTTGTGACGAGAACATTGTTCTTGGTGCCTCCTGACATTTAGGGGTTGTGGCAGTGTCCCGGGGAGTTGAGCTCCGAGGTGTTGTCGTCACAATTTTATCGTTGCAGTTCTAGAATACCTGAGTTCGCCGACATCGAAAATCTCTTTTATGCAGTTGTTGGTGAGATAACCACGACGCCACCCAGTATTGGGGCGGGAGTTCGGGAGTATTGCCATAACTCATATAACGGATGCTTTTCGAAGGTTGAGGTAAATGATTTCCGAAGGTTTCTTGGTTATGTGTTGAAGGATGGATACAGCTGGAGGATTTGCTAGTTTTGGGTGAGATATTATGCTTCCCATGTATCACCAACACCTGATTGCATAACCAGAAAGTTTCGGGAGTTTCATAGGTGGGAATTCATGTAGCTCTAGTATTTCTTCCAGCAGATATTTGGTTTGTGATTGGGTAATCCTTACCAATTATTTGTTCATATTCGTACCTTGTTGATTTATTCTTCTACCTTTATCTAAGTGGCTTCTCAATTTATGGAAATGTGATGATTTACTTTGGAATTCATTCGTTCATTCTTGTTCGAATGTTAAGGCTTTATGTTGCAATTTCGATCCATTGATTCAGCTTGAATATATGTCTTTCAAGATGCTAACGGATCTCAATCTCTTCAGGATTGCTCCTCCAACGCGTCAGAATCCGAACCCTCCACCACCACCTCCACCTCCGGAGGCTTGGCAAGCTGTCATGGCAGCCACCAACGCCAACACTTAGATGCTTTTGCAACTCTTGCAAGAGCACAACCAAGGGCAAGGCAACCAAGGAAATCAAGGCCAAGGCAACAATCAGCCTCAGTTTGCTACCCTCAATCAGTTCCTCGCAAACTAGCCGAAGTCCTTTAGCAACTGTGTCGAGGCCACAGATGTCGATGACTGGCTCGTGGATATCTGCAAACATTTTGAGTGTAGCAATGTAAGGCCTAAGGACTTTGTCAAGTTTGCTTCGTTCCAACTCAAAGACCAAGCTGCTGAGTGGTATCAACAATACAAAGATTCCAGAGGAGGTCGTGTGATTACCTGGGATGATTTCCGCCGAGACTTCAAAGCTCACCACATTCCACAAAGTGTTGCTGAGAACAAGCGTGAGGAGTTCCGCAATCTCAAGCAAGGCAGCATGTCTGTGTATCAATACAATATCCAGTTTCAGAGACTCGCTCGCTTCACTAAACAAGACGTCCCTGATGAAAAGAGCATGATTTATCAATTCATAGGTGGCCTTAGAGAAGATCTGCAATTAGCTCTCGTGCTTCTTGAGCCAACTAAGTATGATGAATTCTACAACATGGCACTAAAGCAAGAAGCCTCTCAGATTAAGTGTGATGCATCTAAGAAGAGAGTCAGGGATGTAGTTCAATCTTCTTCTTCAACTCAAGTGGTAGCTAAGCAACAAAAGTTCTGGTTGCCTCCTCCTCCTCCGTTCCATCAGCCCTACCAGCAGAAGAGCAAAGGTGGCAGTGGATCTTCCCATCCACCCAACCCATGCTATCAGAACAAAGCTCAGTCTCATACTCCAAGGTCAATTGCTCCTTATCACCGTCTGCTCTCAGAGGTTACTTGTAACAAGTGTCAGCAGAAAGGGCACTATGCAAACAAGTGCTTCAACCAAAGCCGCCTTCTGCCTCCTCCTCCTGTGAGATCTACCGGCAATGCAGTGGTCAAGCATAATTCCGAGTTTGCAAAGGTCAACATGATGAACGCAGCTCAGGCAGAGGATTCTTCAAAGTGATCATGGGTAACCTTCCTGTTAATGATATTCCTGTAAAAGTCTTATTTGATACTGGTGCATCGCATTATTTCATTTCAAGACCTTTTGTGGCCATGCATGATTTGGTTACTCAAGTATTACCGAGACCTTTGTCTATTGTTTCTCCGGCCCGACAAATGACTTCTCGAGTATTCGTTCCAGATTCTATTATCAAGATGGCTGACTATAAATTTTTGTCTTCTCGTATTGTTCTTGGTGACTCGGATATTGATCTAATTCTCAGCATGGACTGGCTTTCCAAGCACAAGGCTCAGCTTGATTGTGCTGCCAGGCAGATTCAATTGACACACTCTTCTGAGGATGTGATCATCTATGCCGCTCGTGATGATACCATTCGACTGTTTTCTCTCAATGAGAAGGGCAAGTTGAATGCCATCTCTCAGATTCTAGTCGTTTGTGAATTCAAGACGTCTTTCCAGAAGAGCTTCCAAGAATGCCTCCTCACCGGCTAGTTGAATTCGTTATTGATCTTGAGCCTGGCACGGAACCTATTTGCAAACATCCTTACAAGCTTGGACCAGAAGAGTTGAAGGAGTTGAAGAAACAACTCGATGAACAAGAGCATATGGGTCTGATCAGACCAAGTTCTTCTCCATGGGGTTGTGGTGTTCTTTTTGTCAAGAAGGATGGAACGGAACGACTCTGCGTCGACTAACGTCCATTGAACAAGAACACAATAAAGAACAAGTACCCACTTCCCAACATCAATGAGCTTTTCGAGCAACTTAAGGGTGCTCAAGTATTCTCTAAGCTTGACCTCCGTATGGGCTATCATCAGATTCGCATTCGTGAAAAAGATATTCCCAAGACAGCATTTAGAACAAGCTATGGTTCTTATGAATATATTGTCATGTATTTCGGCCTTGTCAATGCTCCTCCAACGTTCTCTCGCATGATGAACTTCATCTTCAACCCTTACACAAATGATTTCGTCTTGGTGTATCTCGATGATATTTTGGTCTTCTCCAAGAATAAGGAGGATCATGCCAAGCATTTGAGATTGGTACTCGACAAACTCAGAGAGCATCAATTCTATGCGAAGTTTTCCAAGTGTGAGTTCTGGCTTGACAAAGTTCTTTACCTTGGCCATATCATCTCAGCCAAGGGCATCGCTATTAATCCTTAGAAGGTGCCTGCAATTGTGAATTGGGAACCGACTCAGAATGTCAAGCAGCTCCGCAGTTTTCTTGGGCTTGCAAGCTATTGTCGAAGATTCGTCGAGAATTTCTCTAAGATTGCAAAGCCTCTTTACAACCTCCTCTAGAAGCATGTCAAGTATGTCTGTACACCTGAATGTGATGTTGCTTTCAACACCCTCAAAGAGAAGTTAGTCACAGCTCCTGTCTTGACTCCTCCTGATGAATCCAAACCATTCGAAATTTTCTGTGATGCCTCCCTGCAAGGTCTCGATGTTGTGTTAATGCAAGAGAAGAAAGTTGTGGCCTATACCTCTCGCCAGTTGAAGCCCAACGAAAAGAACTATCCCACTCATGACCTCGAGTTGGCGGCAGTTGTCCATGCATTATTAACATGGAGACATCTTTTGTTGGGAAGGAAAGTGGACATCTTCACAGATCATAAGAGCCTCAAGTACATCTTCACTCAACCGAACCTCAACCTCAGGCAGACTCGTTGGGTCGAAATGATTCAAGAATACAATCTGAGTATCGAATATAGTCTAGGCAAGGCCAATGTCATTGCAGATGCTTTGAGCAGGAGGGCTTACTGCAACAGCTTAATTCTCAAGCCCTTCCAACCGATACTTTGTGAAGCTTTCCGCAAACTGAATCTGCAAGTTGTTCCTCAAGGCTTTCTTGCCAACCTCCAAGTCTCTCCTACTTTGGAAGATCAAATCATGAGGCACAACTTCTTGATGCCATGGTGAAGAAGGTGAAAAATGGGATTGCCAAGAGCCAACCCAAATACAAGTGCTATCGCATTGATGACAAACACACTCTATTCTTCGAGGATCGAATTGTGGTTCCTAAAGGTGATCTAAGGAAAGTCATTATGAACGAGGCGCACAATTCCCTTCTATCCATTCATCCTGGAAGTATGAAGATGTACCATGACCTCAAGCAGTCGTATTGGTGGACTCGAATGAAGCGAGAAATTGCTTAGTTCGTGAATGAATGTGATGTCTGCAGAAGAGTGAAAGCAGAACACCAACGGCCAGCTGGTCTCCTCCAACCTCTTGCTATTCCAGAATGGAAGTTTGACCATATTGAGATGGACTTCGTGACTGGTTCCCAAGTCCAAGTGCGGAAATGGTGATATCTTCATTGTCATCGACAAGCTTACTAAAGTGGCTCATAATCTATCACAGCAGCTCAGTTGGCAGAGCTATACACCTCCAGGATTGTCTCCTTGCACGACATTCCACAGTTGATATCTTCATATCGTGGAAGCATCTTCAGTTCTAATTCTGGGATTCCTTTCAGAAGGCCATGGGCACCAACATTCGCTTCCGCATAGCCTTCCATCCTCAAACTAGTGGCCAAGTTGAGCAAGTCAATCAAATCCTTGAAGATATGCTCAGGGCTTGTGTCATTTCCTTCGGCATGAAGTGGGAAGATTGTCTTCCATATGCCGAGTTCTCCTACAACAACAGCTTCCAAGTGAGTTCGGGCAAGGCCCCATTCGAAATTCTCTATGGCAGGAAGTGTCGTACTCCTCTTAATTGGTCAGAGACTGGTGAACGCCAACTTCTTGGCAACAACTTAATCACAGAAGCTGGACAAAATGTGCAGAGCCATCCGTGAAAATCTCAAAGCCGCACAATCGTGCCAAAAGAGTTACTATGATAGCAAGCACCGTGACTTGGCTTTCGAGATCAGAGACCATGTCTACCTCCGCGTCTCCCCAATGAAAGGTACTCGTCGCTTCGGTGTCAAAGGGAAGCTTGCCCCTAGACACGTGGGTCCTTTCAAGATCATTGGCAAAAGAGGCAACCTTGCCTATCAACTTGATCTTCCATCCAACTTCGCAAATGTGCATGATGTGTTTCACGTGTCACAGCTTCGCAAGTGCTTCAAGACTCCTGAGCGCACCATCAACTACGAAGAGATTGATCTCCAAGAAGACATGTCTTATCATGAGCATCCCATTGCTATTCTTGAGGAAACCGAGCGTAAGACTCGCAACAAGTCTATCAAATTCCTGAAAGTGAAGTGGTCACACCATTCTAACCGAGAAGCCACCTGGGAACGCGGGGACCACCTCCATTTCGAATATCCGGAGTTCTTTCAGTCCTAGATCTCGGGACGAGATCCTTTCGTAGTGGTGGAGTGTTGTAACACCCCGATTGTAACTTGCCATATTTGTAACTCCAACTCTTGCCTTTTTCGGCTTTAAGTTATGAGATTTCCCTTCATGGTTGGGTTTGTCTTCGTTTTGTTTTTTGTTCGTGTCATGCATTTCATATCAAGTCATCATGTGCATCTCATTTGCATACATGTTCGTCTCATGCATCCGAGCTTTTTCCCCGTTGTCCGTTTTGCAATCCGACACTCCTACGTGCACTAGCGTCCCATTTTGTCTCTTTTCGTGAGCTGGTGTTAAACATTCTCGGAATGGACCGAGATTTGCCAAGAGGCCTTGGTACACCACCGGTAGACCGCCTGTCAAATTTCGTGTCATTTGGAGTCCGTTTGATGCTCCAACGGTTAACCGGGGAACCGCAAAGGCCTCTTGTGTGTTGCAGCCCAACACCCCTCCAAAACGGCTCAATAACCCATCCAAACCACTCTCATGTCCTTCGTAGTCGGATCACGATCGTGTGGGCAAAAACTACACTCCATTTGGACACTCCTACCTCCTCCTACCTATAAATAGGTGCCCCTCCCCGATTTTTCGCGCACTCCAAACCCTAGCAAACCTCCCTCTCGCCCGCCGGACATGTCCGCGCACCGCCGGACACAGAGGCCGCCGTGCCCGCACCAGTAGAGAGCCGCCACATGGCCTCCAGATCCGCCGCCGCTCGCGGCTCGCGGGGCCCGCAGCTGGCCCACGTGGCCCGCTCGCCCGCGTCTTCCCCGAGCCGCCCGACTCCTCATCGCCAGACTTTGCCCCGCCGCAGTCCAAGCACGCCACCGGCGACCTCCACCGCGCCGCTCGTCCCTGCCAGCAATAGTGCCTCCGCCGCCCGGGGTCAGCGCCCGACCCCGCAAGCTCCCCCGCCGCCTCGCTCCGCTTCGCCGCCCGGATCCGGAGACCCAGCGCCGCCGCCCGGCTCCGGCGTCCCGCGCTGCCGCTTTTCCTTGCCGCCGGCCAGATCCATCCGTCCCCGACGAACCTCGGCTTCCGTGCACAAACCCTAGATCCAAAGGGTTGACCCCGTTTTCCCACTAAGTCTTTTTTTCTGCAACATATTATGCCTCTGTTCATTGCATCATAACTCCATGACTGTAGGTCTGTTTCATGCACATGATATATCAAAATGTTCATTGGGAGATGCTCTTCATTTCATTCCATTGTGACATGCTTGATTGAGTCCATCTAGATGTCCTAATCATTGATGCAAGAGTGCTATAAAATGTTTACTCCTGTTACTTAGCAGATTATGATGATTTGTCATTTTTGTCACATTTGTTGTGTGCATCATATGGGCATGAGCTCTACATGGGTTTTGATATATGCCATGCCATCTTTACAGGGGTGCTTGCCATGTATTTTGTGATCAAGGTGTTGAGTAGCACAAGCATGCAAAGTAGCCTTCGTGATATTGCTGATTTCAGGGACTTAGGATTTTGCTAAGTCCTTGTTCTGCTATTATTTTTATGCCATGTAAACATGATAGTACAGTGATATCCATGCTTGTTTTGAGTATCTTCAGTAAGGGTGTTTTGGACATATGGTTGTGCTCAATCCATCTATGCCCCTGTTTGCATTTATGGAGTGCCCTACCATGTCTTAATCTTGCTCTACTTTTGCTATAAAATGTTCTTGGCAGATTGTTTACATGTTAATCAATTTTTCCATGGTTGTTGCTAGTGATCCGTGCATGCTATGAACTTTCTCTTGCCATGGTTAGCTTCATGAACATGTCATCTTGATGTTTCCATGCTTGTTTTGTCATTCAAGGCTTTGTGATGAGTGATTTGAGCTCGCAAAGATGCCTTCATAATTCTGTTTATGCCATGCTCTGTTTTCTGCTAAGTCTGAAACTGTTAATAAAACTTGCTACGTTTACATGGGTGCCATCATATCTTCTGTGCCTTTTTGGCTCATGACCAGTAAGAGACTTTCGGTGTATGCATTTAGTAGATTCATGCCAAGCCTTAGTTTGCTATGAAATGTTCTTGTAGCATGTTGTTTGATTGCTCTAAACATGGCTTCCTGATATTATTCCTGGCATGTTAGTATATTCACAAAGTCTGTGAAGCTGATATCTTTTGCACTTTTTCCATGCTTGTTTGAACTTGTTATAGTGTGATTTAGCCGTATCTCAGTGTTCATGTTTTGTCAAGAATCTTGAGTAAATCACCGCCATATGCCTTATTGCTATGTTGGAGTGCAGTAGCTTAGTTTCTTGTTGCATTCTAGATGGCATCATGCTGTTAATCGCAGAATTGTGTCATTATTGTTTTGCTTGCCATTTGCAAACCGTGCATCCGATTCCGGTGATCCTTATATAGATTTCGACCGAAATCATCTCATCTTTCCAGAGGCACACTTGGTTTGACAAGTTGATGCCTTGTTCTTTCTTCCCTCTTCCGAAGCACGCATATGCATTGCATATCATGTCTTGCATATCATGCCATGTTTTGCATCATGTTGCTTGTGCATTGCACCGTGTTTGATTGTTGGTCCTTTGCTTGTGTTCTTGCTTTGGGTAGATCTGGGAAACGAGTATGTGATCGAGGAACCTGTTGAGTATGCTAACGAGGATCAAGCTTTCGTCAACTCTGAGAACTTTGCAAGCAAGATGACCATACCCTCGAACTCACTTCTATCTTTGCTTGCTAGTTGCTCGCTCTATTGTTGTGCTGCACTACCTATCACTTGCTTTATCATGCCTCCCATATTGCCATGTCAAGCCTCTAACCCACCTTTCCTAGCAAACCATTGTTTGGCTACGTTACCGCTTTGCTCAGCCCCTCTTGTAGCGTTGCTAGTTGCAGGTGAAGATGAAGTTTGTTCCTTGTTGGAACATGGATTTTGTTGGGATATCACTATTATCTCTTATTTACTTTAATGCATCTATATACTTGGTAAAGGGTGGAAGGCTCGGCCTTATGCCTGGTGTTTTGTTCCACTCTTGCTGCCCTAGTTTCCGTCATTCTGGTGTTATGTTCCTTGATTTTGCGTTCCTTACGTGGTTGGGTGTTATGGGAACCCCTTGACAGTTCGCTTTGAATAAAACTCCTCCAGCAAGGCCCAACCTTGGTTTTACCATTTGCCACCTAAGCCTTTTCCCTTGGGTTCCGCGGACTCAAGGGTCATCTTTGTTTTAAACCCTCGGGCCAGTGCTCCTCTGAGTGTTGGTCCAAACTAGAACCCCTTGCAGCGCCACCTCGAGGTAACTTGAGGGTTGGTTTTAGTTGTACGGATTGCTTATCCGGTGTGCCCTGAGAACGAGATATGTGCAGCTCCTATCGGGATTTGTCGGCACATTCGGGCGGCTTTGCTGGTCTTGTTTTACCATTGTCGAGATGTCTTGTAACCGGGATTCCGAGTCTGGTCGGATCTTGCCGCGAGAAGGAATATCCTTCATTGATCGTGAGAGCTTGTGATGGGCTAAGTTGGGACACCCCTGCTGGGTTTTGAACTTTTGAAAGCCGTGCCCGCGGTTGTGGGCAGATGGGTGAAATTGCGTTATATCGACTAGAGGGGGGGTGAATAGGCGGTTTAAATGAAATTCTTCATTGAGGAATTTGCCGGTGAGGAAATTCCTTAGCGAAGAACTACTAGCATCGGAATAAGTACTCAAAAGTAAACATAACATAACACAAGCATAGTCATCATGATGAAATGAAGACAGGCACAGAGTACAGGAAGCGTAAGCACAGGGTAACACAGGATGAAGACAAACAGACTAAATAAATTGGGCTAAGGAAATTGAGAAAGTCTTCAGTCAACGTCTTCAAACACAGATATGAACAAACACGTAGCACAGATATGAGGAAATGAACGAGTTGAGGAAATAGAACCAGTAAGCTTGGTGAAGACAATGATTTGGTAGACCAGTTCCAACTGCTGTCTCAGTTGTACGTCTGGTTGGAGCGGCTGAGTATTTAAACTCGAGGACACACAGTCCCGGACACCCAGTCCTGAACACGCAGCTCAGGACACCAAGTCCTCATCGTATTCTCCTTGAACTAAGGTCACACGGACCTCATCCAATCACTCATGGTAAGTCTTCAAGTGACTTCCGAACCTTCACAAACTCGGTCACTCGGCGATCCACAATTCCTCTTGGATGCTCTAGACCATGACGCCTAACTGTCTGGAAGAAGCACAATCTTCAAAGGTAACAAGCGTTGGATCCACGCAGGATCAATCTCTTATGTGATGCTCAATCACTTGGGGTTTGTAGGTGTTTGGGTTTGGGTTTTTCCTCACTTGATGATTTTCACTCAAAGTCCTCGGAGGATG
Organism: Triticum urartu; assembly: GCF_003073215.2. Classification (NCBI taxonomy): domain Eukaryota; kingdom Viridiplantae; phylum Streptophyta; class Magnoliopsida; order Poales; family Poaceae; genus Triticum; species Triticum urartu. The sequence goes on from NC_053023.1 coordinate 355,591,111, forward strand.
GGTTGCTCTGAAATGACAAGTGTCAGTTTCTCTTGGAGCAGCCAACCAGCTAGTGGTTGTAGGGGGGCGGCTATTTATAGCCTAGGGAGCAGCCCGACATGATAAGACATAAATGCCCTTCAATGATATGACCGTTAGGTGGATAGATATTTTGGGACAGCTGGCGCATAGCACAGCAACGGTCGGAATTTTGAGTAGCAAAATCCTCAGGGCTATCATGTTCTTCACTGTGTAGGAAATCCGCACTGGCGAATTCCTAACTCTTCAGTCAGAACAAATTCCTCAGAGACCAGAAGAACTTCGTCTCTGTCACTAAAGAATATGACTGGACTGTATGAGATTTCCAATGGCTTCACTCGAAGGGATTGGTAGGTGTAGGATTTTTAGTTGAGTATCACATGGAAATTTTTCCTTAGTATTTCCTCGACCCCCTTTAATAGTACGGTGTTTCCTATGACTCAAGAAAGAGAAAATGAAACTACGAAAACAAAAGTCTTCACGCTTCATGTTCCTCGAATGAATACCAAGTCTTCAAGGTCACACCAATTTCTTCACTTTCAAATTCTTCAGGAAGTCTTCAGAGATCCAAAGTCTTCAGTTGAAGAACTTTATTTTTAGGGGTTGACTTTCTCTTTAAATATCAAACTCCTCATAGACTTATAGACTTGTGTACACTCACAAACGCATTAGTCCCTTAACCTATAAGTCTTCAATACACCAAAATCACTAAGGGGCACTAGATGTGCTTACAATCTCCCCCTTTTTGGTGATTGATGACAATATAGGTTAAGTTTTCAATGGGGATAAACATATGAAGTGTAAATACTGATATTGAGGAATTTGATTGCAAGATATAGAAGAACTCCCCCTGAATATGTGCATAGTGAGGAATTTGCTTTTGAAGCAATGCACACTTGAAGAGTTGAATCATGGAGATCTCCCCCTATATCTTGTAATTCATACACGCATTTGACATATAACAGTGAAGAATTTGAAATGCATGATGAAATATGGTGACTGATGTAATTCAGCATGCGTGCAATAATATTAACGAGGAATAAGCATGCAGAAAAAATGCCTCAAGAGTATCAGAGCACCATCGGGTTTAAGTTTACAACTCGATCCAATAAAGTCTCAGAAGAACGATAGTTGTAACTTGAAAAAAACACCCATATAGAAAGACCCGCTTGAAGACTAACTCAAAATTCTCCCCCTTTGTCATCAAATGACCAAAAGGATCGAATATGAGGACTAACGCCCCTGAAGAATATCAAGTTGATGAAGGAGCGCCAGCATTGTTGGGGTCGTTTGTCGTAGTAGGTCCTGCCGCAGTGTCGTTCAAGTCTTCATTCTCATCAGTGTCATGCAATGAAGAAAATGAGCTGGCCACCAGAGAAGGAACCTTGACCTTCTTGAATTTCTTCGGTGGAGGTGCAGACCAGTCAAAATCTTCCTTGAGACCCATTTTCTTCAGATCTTCTTCACCATACAGATGTGACAGTATTGCCCAGGTGCGACCGAAGACTTCATGGAGGTAGTAATGGTTTTTCTTCACTGCATTGTGTGTAGCAGTCATGTTGTGAAGAAATGAACCAACCTGACGCTTAACCCATTTATGATTTCGATCCACCTTATGGTGAAGACTAAGCAGAAGCTCACGATCAGTCATCACATGAGGAGAAGTGGCTTGAGGAGTAGACTTGGGTGCATTGGTAGAGTCATGTGTGGCAGAGTCATCATTGGTGGAATAAGAGGCAGCTTTGCGAAACTGACCATCCAATGGACGAATGCCTTCATTTATAACAGCTGGTGCCTTGCCCTTTTCATCAACTGAGGAATAGGTCTGCTTGAGGACTTCAATTGGGGGCAAGTGGCTGAGGTGATTCTGAAAATCAACTTTGTAGTTGAGTGAAGACCTTGTCCTGAGGAATCTCATAATCCAAGGTGCATAAGGCTTCAGCTCAAACGGAGACAGTGCAACATTTGCCAGAGTCCTCATGAAGAAATCGTGATAATTGATAGGAATGCCATGAACGATGTTGAATACCAGATTCTTCATGATGCCAACAATTTCCTCATCAGATGAGTCGTGGCCTTTGATAGGACTCATTGTCCTCGTAAGAATATGATAGACAGTTCTGGGCACATAGAGTAATTCCTTCACGTGGAATTTGGTTCGTGGGGCCTGACCTAGCTTCAAAGGTTTCATCAGAACCTGCATGTAGTGATTTGTAGGCTCAGGTTCACTGTAGATGCAATGAGCTTCTTCAAGGGGAGGACTGAGTGGTAAGGCACGAAGCAGTTCAGACGCTGGTGCTGTGTAGTGAGTGTTTTCAGACATCCAGTCCAGCACCCATGAATTCACATCTTCAGAATCTCCTGTGATGTGCAGCATTCCATAAAATTGAAGAATCAGTTCTTCATTCCAATCACAGATGTCAGAGCAAAAATTTAACAGTCCAGCGTCGTGAAGAACACTGAGGACTGGCATGAAACACGGCAGAGATTCCATATCCACGTGAGGTATGTGCTCATGGTAGAAGATTTTCTCTTTGTTGAACAGCACTGAGGAATAGAAATTGGCTTGACTAGCAGTCCAGAAACGCCTCTTCCTAATGCGAGCAGAGTTATAAGGGTTGTAGTCTTCGAAGAATACATGCTCGCCGAAGAAATCATCAGCCTTGAACTTTTGCTTGCGTGAGAATGGATCCTTTGGCTTGGGCAGAGGAGTGTCAGTGAGTTGCATCACGACCTCAGGAATCGCAATATCAGGTTCTTCAGGCTGAGGATTTTCTGGTTCCTCTTCAGTGGCAGTCTGCGTCTTCAGACGTTCAGCAGCAGTAGTTTCTTCAGCACTAGTGGCTGGAATTTCTTCATGTACAGATGAAGTGGGGTGAGTTTCTTCAGAGCCCATTTGAACAGTTTGTGTGGGGGACTGAGGTATTTGCTGCAACGGTGTGAACATTGGAGAGTTTGGATGCTGACTTTCCCAGAATTCATCACTCATCACTGGTGTGGAGCAGCCAACGTCCACATCTTGATCTTCCATTTCTTCAATGCCAGCCTCTTCAGGTGTGAACTAAGGCATGGGCGAGGAGATGACGGGTGTTGAAGGGATCGTATCCACTTCAATTTCTTCATCAATCTGCTCTGACGAAGCAGCAGAATGATTTTCTTCATCAGATCCGCTAGGGATCTCATATTCTTCACCAAAAGGAACAAGGTCCTTTGATGGCATGGTTGAGATTGGAATAGCATCAATGGGATTAGCAAATTAACTAGTCAAAGGCTTCATCTTCTTCGGAGCTGAAGAATCTGAAGTAGTTGATGATTTCCTTTTCTTCACTGTTGCATGCTCTGCAGCCTTGGTTTTCTTCACATCTGATGCAGATGGAAGTATCGGAGTTGGTGTTGGCGCAGGAGGAGCAGAGGAATCTGGTTGATTTTCTTCAGGCACAACTAATGCAGTTGCCCTGATTTCTTCAGTTTCTTTAGGAGCACCACTAGTGGATGCCCTGGCAATTTCTTCAGCGGCTGGAATGCAGTCATCAGCCCTGGAACTCACATTTTCTTCAGCAGCCTGATTTTCATCAGTAGTGCTGGCATGTTCTTCAGTCGGCTGAGCAGATGCTTTAGCCTGAGGAACTTCCTGTTGCATTGGGGCTCCAACATTTGAGGTGAAGTTACCAGCGAGTCTCACAAAACGAACTTTGGCTCCAAGCCAATCAGCATGATATGTGTCAAATTCATCACTGAGTTTCTTGATCTCAGATTGAGTAGTGACAAGTTCTTCCGTTGTCATAGAGACAACGTTTTTCTTCAGATAGCGCTCCTTCTTGTACTGCGCTTTCTTGATCTGCCTGGCCTTCTCAAATTTCCATTTTTCTTCTTGTATGAAGTGGGTTAGCATGTGACTTTGGCCAGGAGTCAGCTTGAAGTCAGGCATGGGAGTGTTGGGGTCCTTGTGCCAAACGTCAATGTAATCGAGGATCAACTTGGGATCCAATAGCAGTGGCACATTTGTTCCCTTGGCTCTAGTAGCCCTGACTTGCCTATCTCTGATGATTTCAGCAAGTTCATCATCATCAGCTTCGTCTTCTTCAGACGGCACTTGGAAGGCGACTTGCTTTTTCTGAGGACTAGGGCGAGGACCTCGTCCAGCAGTGGCCTTTGTCTTCAGTAGAGAGGGTCCCGTTGAGGAATTTGGTGCAGCTGAGGAACTAGCTGAAGCTCCTGAGGCAATTGAGACGCCTGTGGTCCTTTGACACGTGGCGAGATGCACAGGTGCAGAGGACTTTGTCGGAACAGCCGAGGACTTTGGAGGAGCTGAGGATTTTGAAGGAGCAGGAGTAGCATGAGGAATTGGCCGTGAGGGATTTGAGGATTCTGGCCGTGAGGGCATTGCTGAGGAACTTGGCCTTGAGGGCACTGTTGGTGAAGCACTTGGCTTGCGCGCAGGCTTCTTTGACATAGCCTTCTTCCGCTTGATAGCATAGGCCTCAGCAGAGGCAGCAGCAGCAGCAGAGTCTTCATTGAATTTCCTCACTGCTTCTCTAGCTTGCCTAGACAACTTGGCTTGGTGCTTGGCCCATTCATCAGGATAGTCCTCACCGCGCTTGAGGCTGGTGGGATCAGCTATTTGGCCAGGTGCCAATGGAGGTCTTGGGCATGGAGGATTGAGTGTGAATTTCTTCATGTATTTTGGAGTTACATACCTGTACTCCTTCCATTCTCTTGCCCATCTCCTTTCTATCCTCTGTATGCGCACCTTGCGCTGATTTTTGTCCTCTTTTCCAAACTTGACCTCATCAAGAGTGCAGTAATCCTTGTATATGTCATCAGGGATTTCAAACGTTGTGTTGACCTCAGCCCTCTTTCCTCCTTTCTGTGGCTTCTTACCGTCAGCCATTTTCTTTAGTTGAGGAATTTGAACAATTGAATTCTCTGAAGAATTATGCAACTTTTCTTCGAGGAACGCTGCAAATGAGTTAAGTTGATGAGAACCTAGTGATTCAGCAGCTGACATGAGTACCTGTGAACAGAGTATAGTTGCGAGGAATTTGGAGAGGTCATATGTGTTCTCAGAAGGTTTTGTAAAAAGAACAAGTTTGAGGAATTTAACCAGATGAGTCTTGAAGAATTTCACTAAGCGTTCTTTGTCTTAGGTTCCAGAGATGTGTAGATCAAAAATCCACACATTTGAGGAAACTTGAAGAAAAACATAGCTTAGAGAAACGAATCAAGAACAGATGATATGTGAGATGATTTAGTGTGTGAAGATATGAAGAAAAACACCTTTGAAGATTTTGTAGATAATCATTCGAATCAACAAGGGCAGTAAAAGTAACTTTTAATTACCCTGGATGAAGAACACGACAAACAGTGAGGTGGAGAGGTGAAGTTCGTCTGTGTAGATCTTCCACGCCCTAACTTGGCGGAGGAAGACGGCTACGGCGGCGGCGGAGTGAAGATTTCCGCGGCCAGCGCGAGTACGGCGGCGACGAGGTCAATGCAGTGAAGCTCTTCCTCACCGGCGACAATGAAGTAGCGGCGGCGCTAGGGTTTAAGAAGCTCGAGATGGAGAGAGGTCGAGCGGAGTAAAAGAAGTGAGGAAGGGGAAGAGGGGTATTTATAGCCACGGTGAAAAACTGTTTGCCTGAAGAAGTTGGACGAACGTGCCCCTGACCCTTCTCATTCGCATGACATGTGTCACCCACGTACTGAGAGGTGGAGATCGTGTACGATCGTGGGTGAATGGATAAGTGTATCGTGGGATGCGGAACGGTTTGAGCGGCAAAGCCGAAAATTTAGATAAGATAGGTTTTAAAGTTCCGTTTGCAATTTCTTTAGCTGACAAGGACACAGTGAAGATTTTGAACGAGTTTCAGATAGAACGCACATGAAGAATTTGTGAACAGATTGTGTTGAGTATAGCATAGAGGGGGGAAAGGTCTGATCACATTCACTTAGTAGAAAAACCAACTTGAAGAATTAGCAATAAGTGAATGATGTGGAGGACATAAACGACGGAAACAGTGAAGACAATGCAAAGTTGAAGATTATGAACAACTGAGGAATTTCAACTTTTGGTGGTGGCGTGACCCACCGTATAAGAATGATGATTTCAGACACCGCGTACAATTATCGTAGGGTTCTGAGAATCAAATTCTTCATTAATTTCTTCACACTAAGAGTGTTATTCTTCATTGATAGAAGAAAAATGTTTCTTCATGTGTTGCACATCTAAGTCATCAATTTTGCATAAGTGTTAGGATGAGTGTCCTTTTTAAAGAACATTCGAAGATTCTAGGATATTTAGCTCACATCGCAACTTGCTAAATCTCTTGTCATCCAAGGGCTTTGTGAAGATATTGGCTAGCTGTTCTTCAGTCTTCACATGCTCAATAGAAATGTCGCCCTTCAACACATGATCACGAAGAAAATGATGACGAATCTGAATGTGCTTAGTCTTCGAGTGCTGAACTGGGTTGTGAGCAATCTTGATGGTACTGTCATTGTCACAGAAGAGAGGCACATTCTTCATGTTGACGCCGTAGTCCTTGAGAGTTTGCTTCATCCATAGCAATTGAGCACACCAAGAACCAACGGCAATGTACTCAGCTTCAGCAGTAGATAGTGATACGCAGTTCTGTTTCTTTGAGGACCAACAGACCAAAGATCGTCCGAGGAAATGACATGTACTAGATGTTGACTTGGGATCCAACGATCACCAGCATAGTTAGAGTCAGAATATCCAATGAGATCAAAAGCCGAGCCCTTGGGGTACCATAATCCAAGTGTTGGTGTGTGAGCTAGATATCAAAGAATATGCTTCACAGCCTTATGGTGTGATTCCTTCGGTGTAGCTTGAAATCGGGCACACATGCAAACACTAAGCATTATATCTAGCCTAGATGCACATAAGTACAATAAAGAACCAATCATGGAGCGGTATACCTTATGATCGAAGTCAATACCATTTTCATCAGTGCACAGATGGTCATTTGGGCATAGGAATTTTGACGCCTTTGCAATCTTGCATGCCGAATTTCCTCAGTACATCCTTGAGGTATTTCTCCTGAGATATGAATATGCCATTGCGTTGTTGACGAATTTGAAGACCTAAGAATAATTTCAACTCTCCCATCATAGACATTTGATATTCTTCACTCATCACATAGGCAAATTCATCACTATAACGTTGGTCAGTACAGCCAAAGATAATATCATCAACATATATTTGGCACACAAACAATTCACCATCATAAGATTTAGTGAAAAGAGTAGGTCGAGTGAACCGGGTTTGAAGCCTTTCTTCATGAAGAATTCTTTCAACCTGTGTGTAGCCTTGAGCTACAAGCCATGCCTTATTCCTCACCACAAGGCCATTTTCATCTTGCTTGTTGCGGTCGATCCACTTTGTGCCAATGATATTGTGCTTGCGAGGATCTGGACATTTGACCAGTTCCCAGACATTGTTGAGCTCGAACTGATGTAATTCTTCTTGCATGGCCTGAATCCACTCAGGCTCCAGAAATGCTTCATCTACCTTAGTGGGCTCTGTGATAGAGACAAAGACATAGTGCCCACAAAAGTTAGATAAATGTGAAGCTTTTGAGCGTGTGAGAGGACCTGGCGCTTTGATGTCATTGATGATCTTTTCAACTTGCACTTCTTTTGGAATGCGAGGATGAGCTGGTTGTCGTTGAGGAATTTGATCAGCATTCGCTTCAGCACATTTTCTTCAGTATTTTCTTCAGGTTCATTAGCTCGACGTTCTTCATGTTCTGGAATGAATTCTTCAGCAGATTCTTTAGTAGGAATGACATCCTCGGTAGCCTTGAACTTGATAGTTTCCTCAGGTGCTAGTTCATTTATCAAAGTAGGTAGGTGCTCTCTTTGCGAGCCATTAGTTTCATCGAACCACACATCTACAGTTTCAACAACCTTGTGAAGAACATTGTTGAAGACTCTATAGGTGTGCGAGTCCTTTTCGTAACCAAGCATAAAACCTTCATGTGCTTTCGGTGCAAATTTTGAGTTGTGATGAGGATCTCTAATCCAACACTCAGCACCGAAGACTTTGAAATAACTTACATTGGGTTTCTTATCAGTGAGGAGTTCATAGGCAGTCTTCTTGAAGAATTTGTGAAGATATACTCTGTTGATGATGTGGCACGCAGTATCAATTGCCTCAGTCCAGAAACGACGAGGCGTTTTGTATTCATCAAGCATTGTGCGAGCCATCTCAGCAAGAGTCCTGTTCTTGCGCTCCACGACGTCATTCTGCTGAGGAGTATAAGGAGCAGATAACTCATGAGTAATACCAAGTTCATCAAGATAGTCATCGAGACCAGAATTCTTGAACTCAGTGCCATCGTCACTTCTGATGTGCTTGATCTTCACACCAAAGTTGGTTGAAGCCCTCGAGGAAAATCGTTTGAAGACTTCCTGCACTTCATGTTTGTAAGTAACAAGGTGTGCCCATGTGTAACGAGAGTAATCATCAACAATAACAAAGCCATATTGAGATGCTTCATTTGAAACAGCAGAATAATGATTAGGACCGAAGAGATCCATGTGAAGCAATTCAAATGGGCGAGTAGTGGTCATGATAGTCTTCGCTGGATGCTTGGCCTTTGTCATCTTCCCAGCTTCACAGGCTCCGCATAGGTGATCCTTGAGGAATTTGACATTCTCGATGTCAATGACATGTTTCTTCTTTGCAAGCATGTGCAAATTCCTCATGCCTGCATGACCAAGTCGTCGATGCCAGAGCCAGCCTTCTGAAGCTTTTGCAAGTAGGCACACGGCTGGTTGTGGTCCTGTAGAGAAATCAACAATATACAGGTCTCCTCTCCTAAAGCCTTCGAAGACTTTGGAATTGTCAGCCTCCATAACCACAACACAACGATACTTGCCACAGACAACAACCATATCAAGATCACAAAGCATTGAGACAGACATAAGGTTGTATCCTAAGGACTCGACAAGCATGACTTTGTCCATGTGTCGATCCTTTGTGATCGCAACCTTACCTAGACCCAATACCTGACTTTTGCCTTCGTCGGCAAAGATGATATGCTTCAGATGCGACGGAGATAATGGTGCATCCATCAATAGAATCTTATCACCAGTCATGTGATTTGTACATCCACTATCGAGGACCCACTCAGTGGCTTTGAGTTGATCATCCTGCAGATGAATTAGTGCAGCTTACGAACTCATATACTTCATCAGTGAAGAATATGGCATCCATTCATCAGATCAATTTCATCAAGCAACAGAACAGATAAAGAAGTATGAGATCGTGAGAAATGAAAGTTCATTTCTTCATGATTAGCCTGCGTCCTATCAGGCATACTCAGGTCTCCAGCAAATTCTTCAGACGATTACATTCGTCTGGAGACCTGACCCTGTAGAAGAGATTAGTTCTTTTTCTTCACCACCCACATTTGAAGGGGTGGCAAAGAGTTCATCACTCTGCGAGCTCCATACGAGAAGGATGGCGTAGAAGCCAGTCCATTTCGTTTCACATAAGAGGGGTTAGAGTAAGCACAAGAGTAGGCAGAGAAATTCTTCGAGGACTTATGGACATAATGATTTGAAGAATAATGCACATATCCGTAATCCTTAGATCTTCCCTGCGAAACAGACGGGTTAGCACGATGATGTTCATATGAGGACTTTGATCCTTTTGAGGAATACGATCCATGTGAGGAGTTTGGTCCGTATGAGGATGTGGATCCATATGAAGAATTTGGTCCATATGAAGAATTTGATCTGGGGTTCCTATTCTTCACAGGTGGCGTCATGATGACATTCACCTGAAGATTTTCAAGGCATCTTTTGGGAACCCAGATTTTCTTCATAGGGGAACCATTCCTGCAGTTAGTGCCAACATATCTACCAAATACTTCACCATTCTGATTTTTGAACAGTTTATAGTTGGAGTCAAATGACTCATCATCAGAACGAGGAGATTCACATGCAAATCCAGATAAATTAGATGGATCAACTGGAGGTCCCTTTGCAGCAACCCATGTAGTTTTGGGGTACTGCTCAGGCTTCCAATATGTACCATCCGCATTGAGTTTCCTCTCAAAGGCAATACCCTCTTTCCTAGGGTTCCTGTTGAGGATCTGCTTTTTAAGCACATCACAAAGAGTCTGATGCCCTTTGAGGCTTTTGTACATGCCTGTCATGTACAATTCCTTCAGCCCTGCATCGTCAGTGATACTAGCAATGTCCTTAGATGAGGAATTAGTGATAGCAGAGGCATGTGAAGAATTTGAAACATTAGCAGCATTTGAACATTCAGGTGAAGAATTAGCAGATTCACGTTCAATGCACTTCAAGCATGGAGGAACAAATTCTTCCTGAGAAGCGCTAATTTGTTGAGCAAGTAACGAATCGCGCTCCTTCTGAAGATCTTCATAACTCACTCTTAGCTTCTCAAGGTCTTGCTTTCTTTGAAGAAATTCATAAGAAAGCTTCTCATGATCAGATAAGAGAGTGTTATGATGACCTTGAAGATTGTCAAACCTAGTCTGAAGTCTCTGAAGATTTTCAGTCAAGGCTTTAGGGCGATCCATTTCTTCACCCAACATATCATCACTTTTGTCTAGCATGTTTTGAACCTTTTCAAGAGCCCTTTGTAGTTTTACAGAAATATTAGCAAGTTTAGAATAGCTGGGCTTAAGGTTTTCATCAGATTCATTCTCACTTGATTCAGAGGAGGTATATTTGAGTACCTTGGCACCCTTTGCCATGAAGCAATAGGTGGGAGCATAGTCATCATCGCCTTCATCAGCCTTGTTGGTGAGGTCATTTTCTTCAGTGTTGAAGATAGACTTGCTGACGAATGCAGTAGCGGGAGCTAGGATCGCCACTCCGGATTCGGACTCCTCAGATGTCTCCTCTTCCTCATTTTCTTCAGATTCAGCCTCTGAGTCCATTTCCTTGCCAATGAATGCCCTAGCCTTCTTGGAGGTGATCTTCTTGAGGATTTTGATGATGAAGATTTTGTGGATTTCTTCTTTTTCTTCGCATCATCAGAACTATAATCCTTGTATTTCTTATTGTTTGATTCCTTTCCCCACTGAGGACAATCTTGAATGTAATGTCCAGGTTTCTTACATTTGTGACAGAGCCTCCTCTTGTAGTCACTGGATGAGGAATCATTGCTCCTTGTGAGTCTTCCAAAGCGACCACATCTTGAGAAATTTTGGAACTTCTTCATGAGCAGAGCTAGATCATGGCTTAGTTATTCAGGATCACCAAGGCTGCTACCAGAGTCTTCATCATCGCAGATACTGCCTTGGCCTTCAGTGCACGTGATCTGCCATAGCTCGAACCATAGAGATCTCTTTTTTCAGCAAGTTGGAACTCATGAGTATTTAGCCTCTCGAGAATATCAGCGGGATCAAGTGACTTGTAATCAGCATGTTCTTGTATCATCAATGCCAGAGTGTCAAATGAGGAGTCAAGCGATCTCAGCAATTTCTTCACCACCTCATGGTCGGTGATGTCAGTGGCACCAAGTGCTTGAAGCTCATTTGTAACATCCCAAATTTTCAATTTGGAATGTTATACATAGTCATCCATGCATATCATATTTCATTTGCTTTTCGTCTCGCGGTCCTTGAAAATCCTAAGCAACTCAAGGACCCTTGGAGAGAGTTGGGGATTTCCCTGTTTTCATATTTGATTTTTATCAAATATTGAAACGAGGATTTTTGATTTTAATTATTTTTCTCTCCGGAAAATATTTCACATTAAAATAAATGAGAGGAGATAATATGACTTCTCCAAAATAATTGAAATATTCCAGGAAAAATATTAAAATCATTTATTTGATTTTATTTCATTTTATTCGGATTTTATTTGCATTAGAAAAATTGCACGTTTTCAAAATTGCATTTTAGGGCCAAGAAAATGTTCATCCCATTCTAAATATTTTATTTAGACAGTGAAAATTTGTTTTGGCATTTTTAGATTTTTATTTATTTTTCTAGGATTTTATTTCGGTCGGCGAATTTTTTTTTTAAAAAAATTCCCGCGCCCGACTGGGCCTAAGGTCCAGCCGAGCCAGGCCGGTCCGCCCGCGCAACCGCCTCCCTCGCCCGCGCCGCCGTGCCCGGCATGGACGCCGAGGAGAGTCCGGCTCAGACTCCTCCCCGGGCGCCCCCTCGCCCAAGCAAGCTGCCCCCCCTTTAAAGCCCGCCACCGAGCCCCCACCACCACCGCCGCCCGCAGCCGCCCGCGCCGTCTGCCGCCGCCGCCGCATGCCGCCGCCGCAGCCGCCCGTGCCGTTTGTCGCCGCCCCGCCGCTGCCCTTGCCTCGCCGGAGCCCCGCCGGAGGTAGCCGCCGGATCCGCCGTCGGTTTTTCTTTCTAAAACCGTTCGGTTTTTTTTAGAAAACCCTGGATTCGTTTTTTTCGGATCGGCGGTTTTTCTCGGTTCTTCTAGTCAGCGGACGTTCGTCCGTACGTTCATTTTAATGAACGGGTTTTCGCCCGTTAGTTACAGCTAATGAACGCTCGTTCGTTAGTCTGTTCGTTAGATTTCTTTTATCAAATTTATTCCGCAAGTTTTTCTCGATCGCGATTTCTGATCCGATCTTAGTTTTTGTTTATCTTTTCGCTCGTTAGTCGGAATTAGGCAATTCAAGCGCCTAGATCTTCGTCTCAAAACCCTCTTTCCATTTAACCAACTCAAATAAGTTTTTGCTACTGTAAAATTTGACCTAGGTTCAGATTAGTAAATGAAGCTTCTCTTTTTTGTCGTTTGAGTTTCGTCGCTCCGTTTGTTTAATTCTTTTTGTGAACCGGAGTTCTTAAGTTGAACCTTCGGGTCAATCTCTGTTATTTGAGTTTTGCTTGTGCATCTCTTGCTTGTTGCTTATGTATGTTATTGTTTGTTTGCGATAGAACACCCGAAGTGCGAAGCGTGCTACTACGAGTCCCTAGGTTTCGCACACCGTCAGCAAGGCAAGTAACACTTTGATCATATCCCTTTTATCACCCAGTTTTTATGCATTAGTTCCAATCCTCACACATTGCATGATTAGGATGTCATTAACATGTGGGTTGGGAAGTAGTTGTTGAGGTAGAACCTATTACCCTGTTACATTCAAACCCTGGGAGTTACTTCTACGCTGCTTATATTACTATGCTATGCTATGCTCGTAGACGTGGTTTGGGTTTGAGTGAAATCCATGACAGCTATGAGATTGTTAATTGAGGGTTCAACTTAAGGTGGCAACTTAATTTAACATATGAGTGGATTGAGGCACCTGGGGAACCCAGTGTTGCTTGTATTTTTTGGAAATCCTAGAGTACCCGTGTGATCTTCCTATGGACCGCCACCCAGGCTCAAAGCGAACTGAGGTGATTCATGCTAGAAACTTCCGTGTGCAGCCACAAGCTATTATGGGCTCTAGCATAGTTGAGTAAGTTACGTGAAGCTCTTGAAGAGGCAGATCAGCAGGTAGTGGGATGTAGGTTTGGTATGGTTTGTCCGGAGTAGAGAGTTAATGTTTCTGAAAGACTGTGTCTTGGTCATCCGTTTCTCAAACACTGTGTAGTGCGAGAAATCCAACAGAGGTGATTGAGTCTTGTGGGGAAAAGTGCGCAAACCTCTGCAGAGTGTATAATCTAATCATGGTTAGCCATGTCCCCGGGTATGGACAATTCTTGAGTATCTAGTATTTGGATTATCACATGTATCTCACCATTCTTAATTAATATTGTTGGGATGTTAATCACTTTAATTGGGATTGAGTTGGAGGAACCTTCTCAATGATGTTTCAACTACCATGATAGTTAAAATTAAAATATATTCCTTTGTTGTAGGGAAAAATTGGCTTTTCGCAAAAACTATAACCATAGAGCTTTCCACCAGCCAAATATGCATGTAGTGATAGCATTATTCTGTTCTTGCTCTACTGTGTTACATTGCCAGCATATTCCATGTGCTGACCCGTTTTCGGGCTGCAACGTATGATGTTGCAGACTTTTCAGACGAGGAGTAAGGTTCGTTAGGTCGTTGCCGTGTAGCTCAGCTATGCCGTTGGAGTTGATGGACTCACTTTATCTTCCAAGCCTTCCATTGTAATTGTATTAGATGGCCTTAAGCCATGTTATTGTAATAAGTTCTCTCTCGAGACATTCGATGTAATAGGTGTGTGATTGCCACTCTGTTATAAATCCTTCGAGTACTGTGTGTGTCAGGATTACCGATCCAGGGATGACACTGAAGCACAGAGACTTGACCATCCGAGGTCGGGTCGCTACATCATTTGAGATGTTAGTGAGGCGATCGAAGGTTTGTTGAACATTTTCATTGTCAAGTTTTTTGAAGCGGTTGAAGAGATTGCGAAGAACATCAACTCGAGAGTCACGTTGAGTTGAGACTCCTTCATTCACTTTGGATAACTTGTCCCAGATAAGCTTCGCTGTCTCCAAAGCACTCACTCTGCCATACTGTCCTTTGCTCAGATGGCCACATATGATATTCTTCGCTTGAGAGTCGAGTTGCTTGAATCTCTTCACATCAGCAGCATTCAGAGAAGGTGTGACTGAGGGAACACCATTTTCCACAACATACCAGAGATCGTTATCAATTGCCTCAAGATGCATTCGCATCTTATTCTTCCACTAGGGGTAGTCCGTCCCATCAAAGGTAGGACACCCAGCAGAGACCTTGATCATACCTATGGTTAACATAACTAAAACTCCAGGCGGTTAAACCAAAATCACACAGAATAAGGGAGTACCTTGCTTTGATACCAATTGAAAGTGCGTTATATCGACTAGAGGGGGGTGAATAGGCGATTTTTATGAAATTCTTCATTGAGGAATTTGCCGGTGAGGAAATTCCTTAGCGAAGAACTACTAGCAGCGGAATAAGTACTCAAAAGTAAACATAACAGAACACAAGCATAGTCATCATGATGAAATGAAGACAGGCATAGAGTACAGGAAGCGTAAGCACAGGATAACACGGGATGAAGACAAACAGACTGAAGAAATTGGACTGAGGAAATTGAGAAAGTCTTCAGTCAACGTCTTCAAACACAGATATGAACAAACACGCAGCACAGATATGAGGAAATGAACGAGTTGAGGAAATAGAACCAGTAAGCTTGGTGAAGACAATGATTTGGTAGACCAGTTCCAACTGCTGTCTCAGTTGTACGTTTGGTTGGAGTGGCTGAGTATTTAAACTTGAGGACACACAGTCCCGGACACCCAGTCCTGAACACGCAGGCCAGGACACCAAGCCCTCACCGTATTCTCCTTGAACTAAGGTCACACAGACCTCGTCCAATCACTCGTGGTAAGTCTTCAGGTGACTTCCGAACCTTCACAAACTTGGTCACTCGGCGATCCACAATTCCTCTTGGATGCTCTAGACCATGACACCTAACCATCTGGAAGAAGCACAGTCTTCAAAGGTGAAAGCACAAGTGCTCCCTGGGTGATTTTGATAATTAATGACAACATATCTCTTGTTGGACTAATACTTTTACCTAGTATGTTTCAGACAAGTTAACAAATTAAGTGGCATGGACTAAAGGATGTGGAACCCCTTCAAGATGCTAAGGACAAAGGATTAGCTCAAGCTTTAAGATCAAGACTCTACATTTTCTATTTTTAGTGATCCAAGATCACATTGAGTCTATAGGAAAAGGCGGCAGTTGTCCGAACTGGCCCATGAGTATACGGCCACGGGGGTCCTTGGCCCAATCTATCAGATCGGGAGATGACGTGTTGAACAAATTAAGTGGCATGGACTAAAGGATGTGGAACCCCTTCAAGATGCTAAGGACAAAGGATTAGCTCAAGCTTCAAGATCAAGACTCTACATTTTCTATTTTTAGTGATCCAAGATCACATTGAGTCTATAGGAAAAGCCAATACTATCAAGAGGGGATGAGGTGTTGCTTGATGAGGTTCTTGCTTCATAGTGCTTAGTGATATGCTCCAAACCCCTCAACTACCTTACCCACATCCACATATGACCTAAACCAAAAGTCAAACTCGGCCCCACCGATTCTTTCTATCCGGCGCCACCGAGTTCAGATGTCATAGCCACTGCCACAAACCCTAGGCAAATCGGTCTCACCGATAGGGATCTCGGTCACACCGAGATGGGGTTGTAATCTCTCTGTTTCCCTTCCTAATGTTTCGGTCCTACCGAGATGAGTGATCGGTCCCACCGAGATTGCAATGTAAACTCTCCGTTTCCCTTTTGTAACATTTCGGTACCACCGAAATGAGCAAATCGGTCCACCGAGTTTACCTGACCAACTCTATGGTTAGCCTATTACTAAAATCGGTCCCACCGAGTTTGTGTAATCGGTGTCACCGAGATTACGTTATGCCCTAACCCTAACCATATCAGTCCTACCGAGTTGCATCTCGGTCCCACCGAAAATCCTAACGGTCACTAGGTTTGCTAAATCGGTCCGACCGAGTTTCTCAATTCGGTCTCACCGAGGTTGGTAAATTGTGTGTAACGGTTAGTTTTTGTGTGGAGGCTATATATACCCCTCCACCCACTCTTCATTCATGGAGAGAGCCATCAGAACATACCTACACTTCCAATACACATTTTCTGAGAGAGAACCACCTACTCATGTGTTGAGGCCAAGATATTCCTTTCCCACCATAAGAATCTTGATCTCTAGCCTTCCCCAAGTTGCTTTCCACTCAAATCTTCTTTCCACCAAATCCATATCCCGTGAGAGAGAGTTGAGTGTTGGGGAGACTATCATTTGAAGCACAAGAGCAAGGAGTTCATCATCAACACACCATTTGTTACTTCTTGGAGAGTGGTGTCTCCTAGATTGGCTAGGTGTCACTTGGGAGCCTCCGACAAGATTGTGGAGTTAAATCAAGGAGTTTGTAAGGGCAAGGAGATTGCCTACTTCATGAAGATCTACCGCTAGTGAGGCAAGTCCTTCATGGGCGATGGCCATGATGGGATAGACAAGGTTGCTTCTTCGTGGACCCTTCGTGGGTGGAGCCCTCCGTGGACTCACGCAACCGTTACCCTCCGTGGGTTGAAGTCTCCATCAACGTGGATGTACGATAGCACCACCTATCGGAACCATGACAAAAACATCTGTGTCTCCAATTGTGTTTGAATTCTCCAAACCCTTCCCCTTACATTCTTGCGAGTTGCATGCTTTACTTTCCGCTGCTCATATACTCTTTGCATGCTTGCTTGATATGTATTGTGTTTGTTAAACTTGTACCAAAACTCCACTTCAACTTAAAGAAATTAAAAACTACAACTTTTGGTACTTAGTGTCTAATCACCCCCCCCTCTAGGCACCTCTTCTCGATCCTTTCTATTGGTATCAGAGCCTTGGTCTCCATTGCCTTGGTTTAAACACCTTTGGGGGAAGATGGATGTGTCTACTTTGGGGAGTCTTAACATAGAGTGCCTATTCTTGATGGAGAATATTTTCATGAGTGGAAAAATGAAATGCTTGAGATTTTCAATGAATATCACCTGAACAAGTACATTGCTAGCCCTTGTGCACCTCATATTGATCCCTTGCATCCCACACCCGAAGAGGATCTTGACATGATTCGCAATCTTAGAACCATCAATATTATCATAAGAGGATTGCCCAAAAATTTGATTGCTAGTTTGCCTACTCTTGATTGTGCCTATACTATATGGAAATTTCTTGAGGAACGATTTCCAGATTATTCCTTGAAAAATTTAGACGAAATTCTCCATAAGTCTGTTGCTTTGAGTAAGATGAATTCTAGTGATCCTATCTTTAGTGATTGTCTATTTGAGCTTACCAATCTCATGCGTGCCATAGGATATGTTGGGATAATTAGCGATATCATATCCAAAGCTATTAGAATTCATAAAGGTGACCATTGTGATGATCATTTGTCTAATGAATTACCCTCTCTAGGAATTGATCAATCACAAAATGATGTTGAACATGGATACTATGATGAGGATGATGATAGTGACTATGATCTTGATGATGCGATGAGACACTTTGGTCTTATGGAAAATCTTCGTGGCTACATGGCTGGAGGAAAGGAATGGGTCCTTGATAGTGGATGTACTGATCATATGACCGGAGATAAAGACATGTTCCGTGAGCTTGCTGGAAACGACGGCCCTCGAAAGTATGTCACTTTTGGTGATAATTCAAAGGGTAAGGTGGTTGGCCTTGGTAAGGTGGCCATCTCACATGATAGCTCCATACAAAATGCCATGCTCGTTGAATCTCTTGGCTACAACTTACTTTTAGTATCTAGACTTGCTGATTTCGGTTTCAATGTCCTATTTACCGAAGTAGACTGCCAAGTGTTTCGTAGAGATAATCATAAAATGGTCTTTACCGGTATACGTAGAGGAGATCTTTACATTGTTGATTTCACTAAAAAGGCTCAACCTTGAACTTGCTTAATTGCTAAATCTTCTAAAGGCTGGTTGTGGCATAGAAGGCTAGGCCATGTGGGCATGCGAAACCTTGACAAAATCATTAAGGGAAATCATATCCTTGGCGTTAACAATGTCATATTTGACAAGGATAGACTTTGTAGTGCTTTTCAAGCAGGGAAACAAGTTGGAGGAAGTCATCGCGCTAAGAACATCATGACCACAAGAAGACCACTCGAGCTACTTCACATGGATCTCTTTGGTCCAAATGCCTACAAGAGTCTCGGTGGTAACTCATTTGGTCTAGTCATAGTTGATGATTTTTCAAGATTTACGTGGGTGTTCTTTCTTGATGACAAATCGCAGGTCCAAAAGATCTTCAAAAACTTTGCTAGGAAGGCCCAAAATCAATTTGACGTGAAGATCAAGAAGGTTCGGAGTGACAATGGAACGGAGTTCAAGAACGCAAATGTAGACACCTTTCTTGACAAAGAAGGGATTGCACATGAGTTCTCAGCTATGTACACACCTCAACAAAATGGAGTCATTGAGAGAAAGAACCGAACTCTTATCAAGATGGCAAGAACGATGCTTGATGAGTACAAGACGCCAAAACACTTTTGGGCGGAAGCGGTTCATCCAACTACCTGAAATGGTCGACTGACCCAAATGATGAAAGTCAGATGACTTGCATAAATATATGTTTTTACACAGAAAAAGATCCCTAAAAACAACAACATAAAGGAAAACAAGCACTGCTCATGGAACGTGATGGCCTCATCGTCTTTGGTTGCCGATGCGAACTAGTCGTAGCTTCCGACATGTGTCTCCGCATCGTGGTTGTCCTCGGCCTCCAGCTACTCATTCAAGCGGAGCGTGCATGCGCTCTGTACGGACGCGAGCATCACCCAGTTCAAGTCCAGGACGTCTGGTTCTGCCTGTAGTAGTGCCTCGATGGCAGTGGTATCCACATGATCTGCGTCGAGTTGGGCCTCCGCCGCCCGATTCAAGTCCAGGACGTCCAGTTCGGCCAGCAGGAGGGCCTCGATGGCAGCGTCATCCGCGCGCTTCACGTCAAGTTGAGCCTCCACCACCAGGTTCACATC
Source organism: Triticum urartu (assembly GCF_003073215.2). Lineage (NCBI taxonomy): Eukaryota > Viridiplantae > Streptophyta > Magnoliopsida > Poales > Poaceae > Triticum > Triticum urartu. Next base: position 355,610,643 of record NC_053023.1, read on the forward strand.
CACGACATCTAGTTCTGCCTCCAGGAGGGCCTCGATGGCAGCAGCATCCGCGCGCACTGCGTTGAGTTGAGCCTCGGCTTCCTGGTCATCCTTTAAGATCGCTAAGTTGAACTGCTGGTCTGCCTGCACCATGGGGGACCCGAACGCCAGCACGAAGTCGCTTTCCATCGTCTCATACTCATCGGGGGCCTTTTGCGCTGCACCCTCTGCCATGAACATTGAATCTGCTCCCTCCTCCTCGGAGGTTGGCTCTAGAGAACTCGGGGATTGTCCCGGCCGCAAATTGAGCTTGGGAACGGAGGTATGTGGCACCAACCGCTGCCGCGATTTCTGCGCGGCGCTCCAGCGTCAGTGTAACACCCCGGATATAACTTTCCCTATTTGTACTCCAACTCTTGCCGTTTCCGGCGTTAAGTTATATTTATTTCCTCGGGTTCGGGTTTTGTCTTCGTGTGTTATTATCGTTGTCATGCATCTCATATCATGTCATCATGTGCATTGCATTTGCATACGTGCTCGTCTCAGGCATTCGAGCATTTTTCCCGTTGTCCGTTTTGCATTCCGGCGCTTCGTTCTCCTCCGGTGGTCATTTCTAGCCTTCTTTCGTGTGTGGGGATTAAACATTTCCGGATTGGACCGAGACTTGCCAAGCGGCCTTGGTTTACTACCGGTAGACCGCCTGTCAAGTTTCGTATCATTTGGACTTCGTTTGATACTCCAACGGTTAACCGAGGGACCGAAAAGGCCTCGTGTGTGTTGCAGCCCAACACCCCTCCAATTTGGACCAATACCCACCTAACTCTGCTCCATCATCTAGAGTGTTCGATCACGATCGCGTGGCCGAAAACCGCACCTCATTTGGACTCTCCTAGCTCCCTCTATGCCTATATATACACCCCCTCCAAATCCCCCCGAAACCCTAAAAAAATCATCATCGTCACCGCCGGACAGCTTCCCCCACTGACAGACGTGTCCGTTGCACCTCGCCACCGCCACGTGGCGCCTCCCTATTGGCCGCCGCCCGTGCCCACTTCGCCGCACCGCGCGGGCCCGCTCCGCCCGTGGCCGGCCCCCGCGGCCCAGCGCGCCGCCGCCCGCCTCCTCTCCCGTCCGCCGCCTCGCGCCGCCTCCCTCACCTGCCGCGCCGCCCCGCTCCGCCCGAGCCGCCGCCCACCGCCTCGCCCGGCGCGCCGCCTCGCCGACGCCGGCCGCCGCCTCCTCCGCCTCGCCCGCCGCCTCACCGACGCCGGCCGCCGCCTCCGCCGCGTCCGCGCCACCTCGCCGCCCTCCGCCGTCCTTCTCCGTCGACCTCGGCCGTCGTCGCCTCCCCGGAGTGCGTGCCCCGGTCAACCTCGATCCGTGCGCCGATCTGGATCCGGATCCGTGAACAGTAAACCCTAGGGGTAAAAGTTTCGTCTAAGTCCCAGAACTGCAGATCCAAGTGCCTCTGTTCGTAGCTCCGTAACTTTGCATCCGTAGCTCCGATTCATGCATATATCATGTCAAAATGTTCACCTCAGAGAGTACATCATTTCATTCCATTGCATCATTTTCATTTGAGCTCATCTTGATGCCCGAAATGTTGTTAGAAGAGGGCTACTTGAGTTAATTGCCAGATCTGTTACTCCGTTTAGCACTTTTGTCATTTTTGCCATGATTATTGTGTGCATGATATGCCCATGAGCTCTACATATGTTTTGTTAAGGGTTTTGCCATCTTTCCAGAGGTGCAACCCATGTATTTTTGTGATGTGTGTGGTGACTAACACAAGCTTGCAAAGTGAGGCACCTGGTAATGCTGATTTCAGGGACTTAGCATTTCCACTAAGTCCTGGAGCTGTTTATCTCATGTTGCCATATGTTCATGTTGTTTCCTAGTGATCCGTGCCTCTTTTGAGGATGATCAGTAAGGGAGTTTTGTTAATATTGTAGTGCTCTATCCATCCTTGTCTTTGTTTGCATTTATGGATTACCCTAGCTTGAGTCAATCGAGCTCAACTTTTGCTACTTTGTGAATCTGGGCAGATTGTCAACTTGTTTGCAATTTTGCCGGTGATGTTGTAGTTGATCCGTGCATGCTATGCTATTGTTTTTCCATGTCTAGCTTTCATTTTGTGCCTTCTTGATGGGTGTATGCTTGTCTTTCCATGACTTGCTCTGTAGTGAGTGCATCGAGCTCGTATACATGCCTAGTTGAGTTATATTTCAGCATGTGTCAGTTTTTCACTAAGTCTGAAACTGATTATATTTTTGCTATGTTCACATGCTTGCAATTGTATTTTCTGATCCCTTTTGGCTCAAGGTCACTAAGGGACTTTTGTTAAGCTCTTTGAGTAGCTCCATGCCATGCTTTACTTTGCCATGTTCAGGTCCTGTAGCATGTAGTTTTGTTGCTCCGAAGAGGCCTGCCTGATCTGAAATTCCAGACAAGTGTTGATTTCACCAAGTCTGAGATCTGTTTGCCATTTGCATTTTTTCCATGCTTGTTTGAACCTGTTCATAGATGATTTGGCCATATCTCAGTGCTAGACTTTTGTTAAGCATCTTGTGTGCATCCCTGCCATGTATTTTGTTGTCATGTTTGAGTGCTGTAGCATGTTCATTTCTTTGCATTTAGATGCCTACTTGCTGTAAATCGCAGACCGGTGTCATTTTTGAATCGCTTGCCATTTCAAAACCGTAACTCCGATTCCGGCATTCTTTATATCATTTTCAAGCGATTTTATCTCATATTTCCAGTGGAACACTTGGATTTCCATGTTGAGGCCAGGTTCATATATTTCCTGTCATATCTTGCATTTTGCATCCCGCATCGCATCCCGCATAGCATATCATCTTTGCATTGTGTTGTTTGAGTTTGCACGTGGTTGATTGTATCCTTGTTGCTTGTTTGTCTTGTTTGGGTAGAGCTGGGAGACGAGTTCTCTAACGAGGAGCCCTTTGAGTTTGCTTTCGAGGATCCAGTCAACTCTGACAACTGTGCAGGCAAGATGATCATACCCTCGAAATCACTACTATGTTTGCTATGCTAGTTTGCTCTCTCTTTTGCTATGCCATTGCTACGATGCCTACCACTTGCTTGCAAGCCTCCCAAATTGCCATGTCAAACCTCTAACCCACCAATGTCCTAGCAAACCGTTGATTGGCTATGTTACCGCTTTGCTTAGCCCCTCTTATAGCATTGCTAGTTGCAGGTGAAGATTGGAGGTCGTTCCTTGTTGGAACATATATTTTACTTCTTGGGGATATCATTACGTTGCTATGTTATCTTAATGCATCTATATACTTGGTAAAGGGTGGAAGGCTCGGCCTCTCGCCTAGTGTTTTGTTCCACTCTTGCCGCCCTAGTTTCCGTCATATCGGTGTTATGTTCCCGGATTTTGCGTTCCTTACGCGGTTGGGTTATAATGGGAACCCCTTGATAGTTCGCCTTGATTAAAGCCTTTCCAGCAATGCCCAATATTGGTCTTACCATTCGCCACCTAGCCTTTTCTTTCCCTTGGGTTCTGCAGACTCAAGGGTCATCTTATTTTAACCCCCCCCCCCCGGGCCAGTGCTCCTCTGAGTGTTGGTCCCACCGAGCGATGTCCGGGGCTACCAGGGGCAACTCTGGGCTGGCCTACCCGACGTCTGGCTCATCTGAGTGTGCCCTGAGAAAGAGATATGTGCAGCTCCTATCGGGATTTGTCGGCACATTCGGGCGGTGTTGCTGGACTTGTTTTAACCTGTCGAAGTGTCTTGAATTACCGAGATACCGAGTCTGATCGGAACGTCTTGGGAGGAGGTCTATTCCTTCATTGACCGTGAGAGCTTGTCATGGGCTAAGTTGGGACTCCCCTGCAGGGATTTGAACTTTCGAAAGCCATGCCCACGGTTATGGGCAGATGGGAATTTGTTAATGTCCGGTTGTAGATAACTTGAACCTTAGCTTAATTAAAATGAATCAACTGAGTGTGTTACCGTGATGGCCTCTTCTCAGTGGAGTCCGGGAAGTGGACACGGTGTTGGAGTAATGTTTGTGCAGGTTGCTCTCTAGTTTCTCGCTCGCGCTTTGCCTCCTCTTCTCGCTCTCTTTTGTGAATAAGTTAGCCACCATATTTGCTAGTCTCTTGCTGCAGGTCCACTCATATTTTACCTTGCCATTCCTATAAGCTTAAATAGTTTTGATCGCGAGGGTGCGAGATTGCTGATTCCCTGTGGCTCACAGATTACTATTACACCAGATGCAGGGCCTGATGATTCTGCTCTAGGAGACGCGTATGAGCTCAAGTGGGAGTTTGACGAAGACTCTCAATGTTACTATGTTTCCTTTCCCGATGATCAGTAGTGGTGCCCAGTTGGGGGTGAACAGGACCGTTGTCGCATGTTGGGTTCTCTTTTATTTTGGCGCCGTAGTCGGGCCATGAGTGTTTGGATGATGTAATGTTATTTATGTACTTGATTGACGTGGCGAGTGTAAGCCAACTATGTTATCTCCCCTTTATTATTTATATTACATGGGATGTTGTGTAGATTGCCTAACTTGTGACATATGCCTTCAATGCGATTATGCCTCTAAGTCGTGCCTCGACACGTGGGAGATATAGTCGCATCGAGGGTGTTACAAGTTGGTAATCAGAGCCTTCCCCGACCTTAGGAGCCCCATTGCTTGATCGTTTTTAGCGGCCGAGTTGTGTCTAGAAAAATGTTTTGAGTCTTTTAGGAATTATATATCGGAGAGATTAGGAATTCTTTTTACTTCCCAGTCTCCTCATCGCTCTGGTAAGGCATCCTGACGTAGAGTTTTGACTTTTCTCTTCTCAAATTTCACTAAAAAAATTTGAGGATCACGCGGGTATCTTGGAATCGTTCCGATGGTTTTATGATGAGAACATTGTCTTGGTGCCTCCTGTCAGGGGTTTAGTGGAAGTGTCCCAGGGAGTTGAGCCCTGAGGTGTTGTCATCATAATTTTATCGTTGCAGTTCTGGAATACCTGAGTCTAGTACGCCGACATCGAAAATCTCTTTTATGCAGTTCGTTGGTGAGATAACCTCAACGCCACCCAGTACTAGGGCGGGAGTTTGGGAGTATCGCCATAACTTGTATAACGGATGCTTTTTGAAGGTTGAGGTAGATGGTTTCCGAAGGTTTCTTCGTTATGTGTTGAAGGATGGATACAGCTGGATGTAGGATTTGCTAGTTTGGGTGAGATATTATGCTTTCCCTGTATCGCCAACACCTGATTGCATAACCGGAAAGGTTCGGGAGTTTCATAGGTGGGAATTCTAGTAGCTCTAGTTCTTCTTCCACGGATATTGGTTTGAGATTGGGATTTCTTACCGATTAGTCGTTCTTGATCCGTACCTTGTTGAATTATTTCTCTACCTTAATTCTACGTGGCTTCTCAATTTATGGATATGTGACCATTTCAGGAGGAATGCATTCGTTCATTTTGTTCAGATGTGAAGACTATATGTTGCAATTTTCATTCCGTTGGATTCAGCTTCAATATTTGTCTATCAATGTGCTAATGGTGGTCAACCTCTTCAGGATGGCTCCTCCAACGCGCACGACTCCGAATCCTGATCCGCCACCACCTCCACCTCCTCTAGAGGCATGGCAAGCTGTGATGGCCGCAACCAATGCAAACACACAGCTGATCATGCAAATTCTTCAAGAGCGCAATCAAGGCAACCAAGGGAATCAAGGCAGCAATCAGAATCACTTCGCTACACTCAACCAGTTCCTTGCTAACAGGCCAAAGACTTTCAGCAATTGTGTTGAGGCAACCGATGCTAACGATTGGCTTGTGGATCTCTGCAAGCATTTCGAGTGCAGTAACGTCAGGTCTGAGGACTTTGTCAAGTTCGCTTCCTTCCAACTCAAAGATCAAGCTGCAGAATGGTTCCTGCAGTACAAGGACTCCAGAGGTGGACGTGTTATCACTTGGGATGATTTCCGTCGAGATTTCCGAGCTCATCATATTCCCCAGAGCGTGGTTGAAAGCAAGCGTGAGGAATTCCGCAATCTGAAGCAAGGCTCTTTGTCTGTCTATGACTACAACAAGTTGTTGCAGAAGCTCGCCCGCTTTGCCAAACAGGACGTCCCTGATGAGAAGAGCATGATATACCAGTTCAGGGGTGGTCTCAGAGAAGAAATCCAGCTAGCTCTTGTTCTCTTCGAGCCCTTGAGATACGATGAGTTCTACAACATGGCACTGAAGCAAGAGGCTACTCAGTTGAGGTGCGACGCTTCCAAGAAGCGAGTCAGAGATGTTACTCCTTCTTCCTCTACTCAAGTGGCCAAGCAGCAGAAGTATTGGCTTCCTCCTCCTCCGTTCCGTCAGCCGTATCAGCAGAAGAGCAAAGGTGGTAGTGGTTCTTCCCACCCACCCAACCCTGGCTTTCAGAACAAGACTTCGTCTCAACCTCCAAGATTGAGTGCTCCGTATCACCGTCCGCTTTCAGAGGTCACGTGCAACAAGTGCCAACAGAAGGGTCACTATGCCAACAAGTGTTTCAACCAGAGGCGTCTTCCTCCTCCTCCTCATGTCAGATCGGCAAGTACAGCTGTGGTCAAGCATAACCCCAAGTCCGCCAAGGTCAACTTGCTGAATACAGCTCAGGTAGAGGAATCACCAGATGTGATCATGGGTAACCTTCCTGTTAATGATATTCCTGCAAAGTTCTTTTTGTTGTGTATCGCATTGTTTCATCTCGAGGCCATTTGTTTCTAAGCATGAGTTGCCTTTACAAGATTTGCCTAGACAGTTATCCGTTGTTTCTCCGGGTAAATTCATGAATGCAAGCGCTATTGCCCCAGATGTTTCTATCACTTTGGGCGATTACAAGTTTCTCTCTTCTCCGGTGGTTCTTGGTAACTCGGATATTGATCTTATTCTCGGGATGGATTGGCTTTCTAAGCACAAGGCACATCTCGATTGTGCAGCCAGGCAGATTCAATTGACTCATTTGTCTGAGGATGTAATTGTCTTTGCCGCTCGGGATAATACCATCCGTCTGTTTTCTCTCAATGAGAAGGGTGAATTGGACGCTATCTCGCAAATTCCAGTCGTTTGCGAATATCAAGACGTCTTTCCAGAAGAGCTTCCAGGAATGCCTCCGCACCGGCCAGTCGAATTCGTTATTGATCTTGAGCCTGGCACGGAACCTGCGTGCAAACGTCCTTACAAGCTCGGACCTGAAGAGTTGAAGGAGCTGAAGAAGCAACTCAATATTCAAGAGAAAATGGGTCTCATCCGGCCTAGTTCTTCTCCGTGGGGTTGTGGTGTTCTTTTTGTGAAGAAGAAGGATGGAACGGACCGACTTTGTGTTGATTACCGTCCAGTGAACAAGAAGACCATCAAGAACAAATACCCACTTCCCAACATCAATGAGCTCTTCGAACAACTCAAAGATGCCCAAGTATTCTCCAAGCTTGATCTCCGCATGGGTTATCACTAGATTCGCATTCGTGAGCAAGATATTCCCAAGACGGCTTTCAGGACAAGCTTTGGTTCATATGAATACACTGTCATGTCTTTTGGTCTCGCCAACGCTCCTCCGACGTTCTCTCGCATGATGAACTTCATCTTCAACACCTACACCAATGACTTTGTTTTGGTCTATCTCGATGACATTCTGGTTTTCTCGAAGAACAAGGAAGATCATGCCAAGCACTTGCGTTTGGTTCTTGATAAGCTCAGGGAACATCAGTTCTACGCCAAGTTCTCCAAGTGTGAGTTTTGGCTCGATGAGGTTCTTTATCTTGGTCATATCATCTCTGCCAAGGGCATTGCCGTGAATCCTGAGAAGGTGTCTGCAATTGTGAATTGGGAACCTCCTCAGAACGTGAAGCAACTCCGTAGCTTCCTTGGTCTCGCAAGCTATTGCCGAAGATTCGTTGAAAACTTTTCTAAGATCGCGAAGCCTCTCTCAAATCTTCTCCAGAAGCACGTCAAGTACGTTTGGTCTCCGGAGTGTGATATTGCTTTCAACACTTTGAAAGAGAAATTGATCACTGCTCCAGTTCTAACTCCGCCTGATGAATCCAAGCCGTATGAGGTCTTTTGTGATGCCTCTCTCCAAGGTCTTGGCACAGTTTTGATGCAAGAGAAGAAAGTTGTTGCTTATACATCTCGCCAGTTAAAGCCGAATGAGAAGAACTACCCCACTCACGATCTCGAGTTGGCGACAGTTGTGCATGCTCTTTTGACTTGGGGACATCTTCTATTGGGAAGAAAAGTGGATATTTTCACTGATCACAAGAGTCTCAAGTACATCTTCACTCAGCCTAATCTAAACCTCAGGCAAACTCGATGGGTTGAGATGATTCAAGAGTATAATCCGAGTATCGAGTATACTCCAGGCAAGGCCGATGTGATTGCTGACGCTTTGAGCAGAAAGGCCTACTGCAACAGTCTGATTCTCAAGCCTTATCAACCCGAGATTTGTGAAGCTTTCTGCAAACTTAATCTGCAAGTTGTTCCTCAAGGTTTCCTCGCCAACCTTCAAGTCTCTCCTACCTTGGAAGACCAGATTAGCCAAGCCTAGCTTCTTGATGCTATGGTGAAAAAGGTGAAGATTGGGATTGCCAAGAGTCATTCCAAGTACAAGTGCTACCACCTTGATGACAAGGACACTCTCTTCTTCGAGGATCGTATTGTTGTACCCAAAGGTGACCTCCGTAAAGTGATCATGAACGAGGCTCACAATTGTCTCCTCTCCATCCACCCTGGGAGCACGAAGATGTATCAAGACCTTAAGCAAGCTTATTGGTGGACTCGAATGAAGCGCGAGATCGCTCAATTCGTGAATGAATGTGATGTCTGCAGAAGAGTGAAGGCAGAACACCAAAGGCCAGCAGGTCTCCTCCAACCTCTTGCCATTCCAGAATGGAAGTTTGACCACATTGAAATGGACTTCATGACTGGGTTTCCAAAGTCCAAGCGTGGCAATGATGCTATATTCGTTGTCATCGACAAACTCACCAAAGTGGCTCACTTTCTGCCTATCAAAGAGTCGATCACTGCAGCTCAATTGGCGGAACTCTATACCTCTCGTATTTTCTCTCTGCATGGTATTCCTCAAGTGATCTCTTCAGACCGTGGCAACATCTTTACCTCAAAGTTTTGGGATTCTTTTCAGAAGGCCATGGGCACCAACATCCGCTTCAGCACAGCTTTCCATCCTCAAACTAGCGGTCAAGTCGAGCGTGTCAACCAGATTCTTGAAGATATTCTCAGGGCGTGTGTGATCTCCTTCAGCATGAAGTGGGAGGATTGTCTTCCTTATGCTGAATTCTCCTACAACAACAGTTTTCAAGCAAGTTCGGGCAAGGCCCCTTTTGAAATTCTGTATGGCAGGAAGTGCCGTACCCCTCTCAACTGGTCCGAAACTGGTGAACGCCAGCTTTTGGGTAATGACTTAATCACAGAGGCAGAACAAATGTGCAAAGTCATTCGTGATAACCTCAAAGCAGCCCAATCCTGCCAGAAGAGCTACTATGATAGTAAGCACCGTGATTTGGCTTTCGAGATCGGAGATCATGTTTACCTCCGCGTCTCTCCTATGAAAGGTACTCGTCGCTTCGGTATCAAAGGGAAGCTTGCTCCTAGATACGTGGGACCTTTCAAGATTGTCAGCAAGAGAGGCGACCTCGCCTATCAACTCGGGCTTCCTTCAAACTTTGCAAATGTTCATGACGTGTTCCATGTCTCTCAGCTTCGAAAGTGCTTCAAGACTCCTGACCGCACCGTCAACTTCGAGGACATTGAGCTCCAAGAAGATCTCACTTATCATGAGCACCCAGTTGCTATTCTTGAAGAGACTGAACGCAAGACTCGCAACAAGTCAATCAAATTTCTCAAAGTCAAGTGGTCACACCATTCCGACCGTGAAGCTACCTGGGAACGCGAGGTTCACCTCCGTTCTGAGTACCCGGCGTTCTTTCAGTCCTAGATCTCGGGACGAGATCCTTTCGTAGTGGTGGAGTGTTGTAGCACCCCGGATATAACTTTCCCTATTTGTACTCCAACTCTTGCCGTTTCCGGCATTAAGTTATATTTATTTCCTCAAGTTCGGGTTTTGTCTTCATGTGTTGTTATCGTTGTCATGCATCTCATATCATGTCATCATGTGCATTGCATTTGCATACGTGCTCGTCTCAGGCATTCGAGCATTTTTCCCGTTGTCCGTTTTGCATTCCGGCGCTTCGTTCTCCTCCGGTGGTCATTTCTAGCCTTCTTTCGTGTGTGGGGATTAAACATTTCCGGATTGGACCGAGACTTTCCAAGCGGCCTTGGTTTACTACCAGTAGACCGCCTGTCAAGTTTCGTATCATTTGGACTTCGTTTGATACTCCAACGGTTAACCGAGGGACCGAAAAGGCCTCGTGTGTGTTGCAGCCCAACACCCCTCCAATTTGGCCCAAAACCCACCTAACTCTGCTCCATCATCTAGAGCGTTCGATCATGATCGCGTGGCCGAAAACCGCACCTCATTTGGACTCTCCTAGCTCCCTCTATGCCTATATATACACCCCCTCCAAATCCGGATCTTTCTCCCCCCCGAAACCCTAAAAAAATCATCATCGTCGCCGCCGGACAGCTTCCCCCACCGACGGACGTGTCTGTTGCACCTCGCCGCCGCCACGTGGCGCCTCCCTATTGGCCGCCGCCCGTGCCCACTTCGCCGCACCGCGCGGGCCCGCTCGGCCCGTCGCCGGCCCCCGCGGCCCAGCGCGCCGCCGCCCGCCTCCTCTCCCGTCCGCTGACTCGCGCCGCCTCCCTCACCTGCCGCGCCGCCCCGCTCCACCCGAGCCGCCGCCTGCCGCCTCGCCCGCCGCGCCGCCTCGCCGATGCCGGCCGCCGCCTCCTCCGCCTCGCCCGCCGCCTCACCGACGCCGGCCGCCGCCTCCGCCGCCTCGCCGCGTCCGCACCACCTCGCCGCCCTCCGCCGTCCTTCTCCGTCAACCCCGGCCGCCGTCGCCTCGCTGGAGTACGTGCCCCGGTCAACCTCGATCCGTGCGCCGATCTGGATCCGGATCCGTGAACAGTAAATCCTAGGGGTAAAAATTTCGTCTAAGTCCCAGAACTGCAGATCCAAGTGCCTCTGTTTGTAGCTCCGTAACTTTGCATCCGTAGCTCCGATTCATGCATATAGCATGTCAAAATGTTCATCTCAGAGAGTACATCATTTCATTCCATTGCATCATTTTAATTTGAGCTCATCTTGATGCCCGAAATGCTGTTAGAAGAGGGCTACTTGAGTTAATTGCCAGATCTGTTACTCCGTTTAGCACTTTTGTCATTTTTGCCATGATTAATGTGTGCATGATATGCCCGTGAGTTCTACTTATGTTTTTTTAAGGGTTTTGTCATCTTTCCAGAGGTGCAACCCATGTATTTTTAGGATGTGTGTGGTGACTTGTGCAAGCTTGCAAAGTGGTGCACTTGCTAATTCTGTTTTCAGGGACTTAGTGATTTCAGTAAGTCCTGGAGCTGTTTATCTCATGTTGCCATATGTTCATGTTGTTTCCTAGTGATCCGTGCCTCTTTTGAGGATGATCAGTAAGGGAGTTTTGTTAATATTGTAGTGTTCTATCCATCCTTGTCTTTTTTGCATTTATGGATTACCCTAGCTTGAGTCAATCGAGCTCTACTTTTGCTACTTTGTGAATCTGGGCAGATTGTCAACTTGTTTGCAATTTTGCCGGTGATGTTGTAGTTGATCCGTGCATGCTATGCTATTGTTCTTGCCATGTCTAGCTTTCATTTTGTGCCTTCTTGATGGGTGTATGCTTGTCTTGCCATGACTTGCTCAGTGCTAGACTTTTTTTAAGCATCTTGTGTGCATCCCTTCCATGTATTTTGTTGTCATGTTTGAGTGTGTAGCATGTTCATTTCTTTGCATTTAGATGCCTACTTGCTGTAAATCGCAGACCGGTGTCATTTTTGAATCGCTTGCTATTTCCAAACCGTAACTCTGATTCCGGCGTTCTTTATATCATTTTCAAGCGATTTCATCTCATCTTTCCAGTGGCACACTTGGATTTCCATGTTGAGGCCAGGTTCATGCATTTCCTATCATATCTTGCATTTTGCATCTCGCATCGCATCCTGCATAGCATATCATCTTTGCATTGTGTTGTTTGAGTTTGCACGTGGTTGATCGTGTCCTTGTTGCTTGTTTGTCTTGTTTGGGTATAGCCGGGAGATGAGTTCGCTAATGAGGAGCCCGTTGAGTTTGCTTTCGAGGATCCAGTCAACTCTGACAACTGTGCAGGCAAGATGATCATACCCTTGAAATCACTACTATCTTTGCTATGCTAGTTTGCTCTCTCTTTTGCTATGCCATTGCTACTATGCCTACCACTTGCTTGCAAGCCTCCCAAATTGCCATGTCAAACCTCTAACCCACCAATGTCCTAGCAAACCGTTGATTGGCTATGTTACCGCTTTTCTTAGCCCCTCTTATAGCGTTGCTAGTTGCAGGTGAAGATTGGAGGCCGTTTCTTGTTGGAACATATATTTTACTTGCTGGGGATATCATTATATTGCTATGTTATCTTAACGCATCTATATACTTGGTAAAGGGTGGAAGGCTCGGCCTCTCGCCTAGTGTTTTGTTCCACTCTTGCCGCCCTAGTTCCCGTCATATCGGTGTTATGTTCCCGGATTTTGCATTCCTTACGCGGTTGGGTTATAATGGGAACCCCTTGATAGTTTGCCTTGATTAAAGCCTTTCCAGCAATGCCCAACATTGGTCTTACCATTCGCCACCTAGCCTTTTCTTTCCCTTGGGTTCTGCAGACTCAAGGGTCATCTTATTTTAACCCCCCCGGGCCAGTGCTCCTCTGAGTGTTGGTCCCACCGAGCGATGTCCGGGGCTACCAGGGGCAACTCTGGGCTGGCCTACCCGACGTCTGGCTCATCTGAGTGTGCCCTAAGAAAGAGATATGTGCAGCTCCTATCGGGATTTGTCAGCACATTCGGGCGGTGTTGCTGGACTTGTTTTAACCCGTCGAAGTGTCTTGAATTACCGAGATACCGAGTCTGATCGGAACGTCTTGGGAGGAGGTCTATTCCTTCGTTGACCGTGAGAGCTTGTCATGGGCTAAGTTGGGACTCCCCTGCAGGGATTTGAACTTTCGAAAGCCGTGCCCGCGGTTATGGGCAGATGGGAATTTGTTAATGTCCGATTGTAGATAACTTGAACCTTAACTTAATTAAAATGAATCAACTGAGTGTGTTACCGTGATGGCCTCTTCTCGGCGGAGTCCGGGAAGTGGACACGGTGTTGGAGTAATGTTCGCGCAGGTTGCTCTCTAGTTTCTCGCTCGCGCTTTGCCTCCTCTTCTCGCTCTCTTTTGCGAATAAGTTAGCCACCATATTTGCTAGTCGCTTGCTGCAGCTCCACTCATATTTTACCTTGCCATTCCTATAAGCTTAAATAGTTTTGATCGCGAGGGTGCGAGATTGCTGAGTCCCTGTGGCTCACAGATTACTATTACACCAGATGCAGGGCCTGATGATTCCGCTCCAGGAGACGCGTATGAGCTCAAGTGGGAGTTCGACGAAGACTCTCAACGTTACTATGTTTCCTTTCCCGATGATCAGTAGTGGTGCCCAGTTGGGGGTGAACGGGACCGTTGTCGCATGTTGGGTTCTCTTTTATTTTGGCGCCGTAGTCGGGCCATGAGTGTTTGGATGATGTAATGTTATTTATGTACTTGATTGACGTGGCGAGTGTAAGCCAACTATGTTATCTCCCCTTTATTATTTATATTACATGGGATGTTGTGAAGATTGCCTAACTTGCGACATATGCCTTCAATGCGATTATGCCTCTAAGTCATGCCTCGACACGTGGGAGATATAGTCGCATCGAGGGTGTTACAGTCAGCATCTTGTAGTACGTGATCTTGTATCACACCATCGCTTTTCTACGAACTAGGGGATGGTTGATGCGTGCTAGGGGATCGTAAGGTGCAGGAATGGGCTTGATAGGAGGTGTGGTTTTGGGACAATGGTGCCCGGCCAGCAAGTAGCAAGCGATGACCGGTCAATCGGTTTTGATTGTGCAGAGTTTGCAAAGCCGGACGACAGGAGCATGGAGAGTTGTGGGGTGGGATGGGACCAAAGTTTTGGAGTTTCATAGGGCAGACGTCCCGACCTCCCCACCGTTCCTGTCGGCGACAAGCTGGTGGCTTTGTAAATCTCGAGATGACTAGCAAGATGCCTGTGCATTGCACAGAACACCAAGAAGCATTTTTTATGATATCTCGAGCATTTCTCCAAAAAATGGTATCTTGAGAATTTCATCAAAAATGATATCTGGTGAAGAAAGATGAGAGATAAGGTAGGGAGGAGTGGGGCACGGTGGTGATCGGTGGTTGGACTTAGCGGAGGCGTGGGGATGGACGACGCCGGCAGCAGCCTCCATGCCAGATTATTCTACAGCTTTCCTTTTTTAATTATTAAACAATGAAGTTGTGGGAGATAAGGATGAAGGATAGAGGTAAGGGTATCCTTTTGCAAAATTTCCATAGTTTGCTTTCTATCCGCCAGATATAGATCAGACGGTCTATATTGCAAGATGGCAGGCACACCATCATCACCGAGAGTAGAGATAGAGGTATGATGGCTTAGTATCTCAAAGGTGCTCATAGGGGTAGGGTGTGAGTGTGTGCGTTCATATGGGTGAGTGTATGTGCGCATGTATGAGCGCTTGCGTCTGTAATGTGTTAAAAAAAGAGTACTCGAAGTATGCATGTTCATAAGGAATGGAAGATGTACATCACTCTTGTCGCGTTCGCGTTGCACCCCGGCACGTTGGACCCTCCAAGTCACTTACCGAATGGAACACGCTTCGTCTTGTGTTTTCGCTCGCTTGTGGGACCGTAGTTGAGAGCAAACCGACATCACCCCTCCCATGTCCGCTTCATTTATACTACTAGAAGAGAGAGAGGTCGACCGAGTGTTACTAGTACTCCCTCCATTTTATGTGGAGTAAATAAAAATGGAGGGAGTATACTAATAGTACTATGAGCACTGCATCTACTATCAGCTATGGGATAGATTATACCTAGTTCTAGAAGTTTTAATATTTCTGTTCTTACCACTTCTTTCATCTTCGGATTTAACCGACGTTGGTGATCAACAACGGGTTTAGCATCAAGTTCCATTTTAATTTTGTGTTGACATAGATTGGGACTAATGCTCTACTTTAGATGTTGTCAGTACTCCACTAGTACTACTACTTCTACTACTATTGGACAGGGAGCTTAAAAATTTACTATTGGAATGGCTATACGTGGCAAAATCCTAGTAGCAAAAGCATGCGCGAGAACAAGCACATTCACGTGTTTGAAAACAAATTGGGAACCATCTCTGTTTGAATACAATTAGGAGTGCGTACGAATCTAACAATATTGATTGGGCGTTATTGAATGTTGATACTTTTTTCTATAAATTTGATCAAAGTAGATATACTTTGGCTACACATAAAACTTATATGTAAACTAGAAAGGATCGGAGGGAGTATATTGTACACTCAAAAGCGAGACGAACATTGAATAGCCTTTATATATGATTTGCTGATGCTATGATCACCGGTTCCAAATTTTGAATCTGCCTTAGGTATCACACATGCACCCACTCGTTCTCTCTCAGTTTCATCTCCGGATCTCGGGGTCCGGAGATCGATTGAAAGAGGACTAGGATGGGTATAGTACGTTCGTTTCGCTTTTGAACATGCAATATACTCCCTTCGATCCACAAAGATCCCCCGGTCAGTTCTATCATAGAAACACACCAAACCTTTATCTCCTTGCACGACACACACTTGAACTCTCAACTTCAATCGATCTCATCAAGATGTGTCGGGGCATGAACTGAATGGGATGTCAAAACTAAGACGGGAAGTGACATGTAGCGACCCGACCTCAGATGGTCAAGTCTCTATGCTTCAGTGTCATCCCTGGAATCGGTAATGCTGACACAGACAGTACTCGAAGGATTTATAACAGAGTAGCAATCACACGCTTATTACATCGAATGTCTCAAGAGAGAACTTATTACAATAATATGGCTTAAGGCCATCTAATGCGATAATAGTGGAAGGCTTGGAAGATAAAGTGAGTCCATCAACTCCAACGGCATAACTGAGCTGCACGGCAACGACCTAACGAACCTTACTCCTCGTCTGAAAAGTCTGCAACATAATACGTTGCAGCCCGAAAACGGTTCAGCACATGGAATATGCTGGCAAAGTAACACAGTAGAGCAAGAACGAAATAATGCTATCACTACATGCATATTTGGCTGGTGGAAAGCTCTATGGTTACAGTTTTGCGAAAAGCCAACTTTTCCCTACAACAAAGGAATAGATTTTAATTTTACTATCATGGTAGTTGAAACATCATTGAGAAGGTTCCTCCAACTCAATCCCAATTAAAGTGATTAACAACCCAACAATGTTAATTAAACATGATGAGATACATGTGATAACCCAAGTACTAGATATTAAAGAATTATCCATAACCGGGGACACAGCTAACCATGATTAGATTGTACACTCTGCAGAGGTTTGCGCACTTTTCCCCACAAGACTCGATCTCCTCCGTTGGATTTCTCGCACTACATGGTGTTTGAGAAATGGATGACCGAGACACATTCTTTCAGAAACATTAACTCTCTACTCCGGACAGACCATACCAAACCTACATCCCACTACATGCTGATCTGCCTCTTCAAGAGCTTCACGTAACTTACTCAGCTATGCTAGAGCCCATAATAGCTTGTGGCTGCACACGGAAGTTTCTAGCATGAATCATCTTAGTTCCCTTTGAGCCTGGGTTGCGGTCCCTGGGAAGATCACACGGGTACTCCGGGATTTCCAAAAAAAATACAGGCAACACTGGGTACTCCAGGTGCCTCAATCCACCCAGTTGTTTGATTAAGTTGCCACCTTAAGTTGAACCATTAATTTAAGAATCTCACATCTGTCATGGATTTCACTCAAACCCAAACCATGTCTACGAGGATAGCATAGTATAGTAATATAAGCAACACGTAGAGTAACTCCCAAGGGTTTGAATGTTACAGGGCAATAGGTACTACCTCATCAAGTACTTCCCAACCCACAAGTTAATGACATCCTAATCATGCAATGTTTGAGGATTGGAACTAATGCATAAAAACTGGGTGATAAAGGGGTATGATCAAAGTGTTACTTGCCTTGCTGACGATCTGCGAAACCTAGGGACTCGTAGTAGCACGCATCGCACTCCGGGTGTTCTATCACAAGCAAACAATAGCATACATAAGTAACAAGCAAAGATGCACAAGCAAAACTCACATAAAAGAGGTTTACCAGAAAGTTCAAATTAAGAACTCTGGTTCGCAAAAAGAATCAAATCAAACGGAGCAACGAAACTCAATCAGCGAAAGAAAGAAGCTTCATTTACTAATCTGAAACTAGGTCAAATTTTACAGTAGAGAAAACTTGTTTGAGTTGGTTAAACGGAAAGAGGGTTTCGAGATGAAACTCTAGGCGCTTGAATCGCCTGATTCCGACTAACAAGCGAAAAGATAAACAGAAACTAGGATCGGATCAGAAATCATGATCAGAGAAAATCGCGGATTAAATCCGATAAAAGAAAACTTACGAACAGACTAATGAACGAGCGTTCATTAGCTATATCTAACGGGCGAAAAACCGTTCTCTAAAACAAACGTTCGGACGAACGTCCGCTAACTAGAGGAACCGAGAAAAACCGGCGAATCCGAAAAAACCCGGATCTAGGGTTTAAAAAAAACCGAATGGTTTTATAAAAAAACCGGCAACGGTGTCCGGCGACTACCTCCGCCGAGGGGTCCGGCGAGGTGAGGTGCGGCGGAGGAGCGGCGGCTCGCGGGGGCGGCGGCGGCGGCGCTTGGCTGCGGCGGCGGCGGCTGGGCGCGGCGCGGGCGGCGGGGCTAGGTGGCGGCGGTAGCGGTGGTGTTTGGGGCGGGGTGGCGGCCTATTTAAAGGGGCGGGGCGGGGCGGCTTGGAGGAGGGGTCAAGGCGGCGGCGGTGGAGTGGAGTCCGGCTCGGACTCCTTGTCCGAGTCGGCGGCGGCGGCGCGCGCGCGGGGCGGCGGCGGCATCGGCGGCCTAGCTCGGCTGGGCCTTACGCCCAGTCGGGCGCGGGAACTTTTTTTTTAAATAATTTCACCAACCAAAATAAAATCCTTGAAAAATAAATAAAAAACTAAAAATGCCAAAATAAATTTTCACCGTCTAAATAAAATATTTAGAACGAGATGAACATTTTCTTGGCCCTAAAATGCAATTTTGAAAACGTGCAATTTTTCTAATGCAAACAAATTGGCAATAAAATCCAAATGGAACAAATATTTGATTTTAGTATTTTTCCTCCAATATTTCATTTATTTTGGAGAAGTCATATTATCTCCTCTCTTGTATTTTAATATGAAATATTTTCGGAGAGAAAAATAATTAAAACCAAAATCCTCATTTCAAAATTTGATAAAAGAATCAAATATGAAAACCGAGAAATCCCCAACTCTCTCCGAGGGTCCTTGAGTTGCTTAGGATTTCGAGGATTACGGAACGGAAAACAATAAAACATGATATGCAATGATGATCTAATGTATAACATTCCAAATTGAAAATTTGGGATGTTACAAACCTACCCCCCTTAAGATGAATCTCGCCCTCGAGATTCGGGCTGGCTAGAAAATAGGTGCGGGTGGTCTTTGCGGAGATCATCCTCTCGTTCCTAGGTGGCTTTGTCCTCAGTATGGTGGCTCCACTGAACTTTACAAAACTTGATAACCTTACTTCGGGTGATTCTGCTGGCAAACTCAAGAATCTTAACTGGTTTCTCCTCATAAGTCAAATCACTGTCCAACTGAATCGCCTCCAGGGGTACTGTATCTCTTAGCGGTATATCTGCCATCTCAGCATGACACTTCTTCAGCTGTGAAACGTGAAACACGTCATGAACTCCTGACAGTCCCTCGGGTAACTCCAACTTGTAGGCAACTTCTCCCATCCGTTCCAAAATACGATACAGTCCTACAAATCTCGGGGCTAACTTTCCTTAACTCCAAAATGTTTCACTCCTCGCAAGGGTGATACTCGCAGATATGCTCGGTCTCCAATTTCATAGGTTACCTCCTTGCGTTCTGAGTCAGCATAACTCTTTTGCCTGGACTGAGCAATCTTCAGTCTGTCTCAAATCAATTTAACCTTCTCCTCAGACTCCTTGATCAAGTCTGGTCCAAACAACTGTCGCTCTCCTACCTCGTCCCACATCAACGGTGTTCTGCACCTTCGTCCATACAGGGCTTCAAGCGGTGCCATCTTTAAACTGGCTTGATAGCTATTGTTGTAGGGAAACTCTGCGTATGGCAAATTGTCATCCCAACTAGGTCCGTAATCTAACGCACAGGCTCTCAACATGTCCTCCAAAATTTGGTTGACTCTCTCTGTTTGTCCATGCGTCCGCGGGTGAAATGATGTACTAAACTCCAATCTTGTTCCCAGGGTCTGGTGCAACTGGTGCCAAAACTTTGAGGTAAACTGTGTTCCTCGATCTGATACAATGGTCCTCGGAACTCCATGCAGACATACTATCATGGACATATATATCTTGGCTAGCTGCACTCGTATAGGTGGTTTTCACTGGGATGAAGTGAGCTACTTTGGTCAAGCGATGAACTACTACCCATATGGAATTGTATCCTGCTTTGGTCCTGGGCAATCCGGTGATAAAGTCCATGCCAAGTTTATCCCACTTCCATTCAGGTATCGGCATAGGCTGTAACAGTCCTGCTGGCTTCTGATGCTCTGCCTTCACGCGTTGACATACATCACATACGGCGACATACTCGGCAATATCCTTCTTCATACCGGTCCACCAGAAACGTTCCTTCAAGTCCAAATACATCTTGGTGTTTCCGGGGTGTATCGAGTATGGTGAGTCATGGGCCTCTTGAAGTATTAACTTCCTGATCTCCTGGTTATTGGGCACATAAACTCAGTCCTCAAACCATAGGGTATCGTGCTCATCTTCACGAAAACCTTTGGCCTTTCCTTTGCTCATCTTCTCCTTTATCTCCGCAATCTCCTTGTCATCTTTCTGGGCTTCCCGAATCTTGTCCAGCAATGTCGAATGGACCTCCATTGTTGCAATAAATCCTCTAGGAACAATCTCCAATCGAAGTTCCATGATGTCCTCTGCTAATTCCTTCGGCAGTCCCTTACTTTCAAGGATATTAGCATAACTCTTCCGGCTCAAAGCGTCTGCTACGACATTGGCCTTTCCTGGATGATAGTGTAGTTTCATGTCATAATCCTTTATAAACTCCAACCATCTCCTGTGTCGAAGGTTTAGTTCCTTCTGGGTAAAAATGTACTTCAAACTCTTATGGTCCGTGTACACATCACAACGGTTTCCAATAAGGTAATGTCTCCAGGTATTCAATGCATGCACTACGGCTGCTAACTCCAAATCATGCGTGGCATAGTTCAACTCATGAGGTTTTAGTTGTCATGAGGCATACGAAACAACTCTCCCGTCCTGCATAAGCACACATCCAAGTCCTAAGCGTGAGGCATCATAGTACACTTGGAACTCCTTATGTATATCTGGCAGTGTTAGCACTGACGTTGTAGTCAAACGTTTCTTCAATTCCTAGAAACTTGCTCGCAATCTTCTGTCCATTTAAACTTAGTATACTTCTTCAACAGTTCAGTCATTGGCTTTGCAATCTTGGAAATATTCTCGATGAATCTCCGGTAGTATCCTGCGAGTCCAAGAAAACTGCGGATCTCGCTAACTGAAACAGGTGCTAACCATTCAGTGACTGACTGAACTTTGCTGGGGTCTACTGCTATACCTTCTCCCGATATAACATGTCCAAGGAACCCGACTTCCTTCAACCAAAATTCGCATTTGCTAAACTTAGCATACAACTCGTGTTCCCTGAGTTTCTCGAGAACTAAGCGCAAATGCTCCTTGTGCTCCTCCTCGTTCTTAGAGTATACCATAATATCATCAATAAACACCACAACAAACTTGTCCAAATACTCCATGAACACCTTGTTCATCATGCTCATGAAATAGGCAGGGGCGTTAGTCAGTCCAAATGACATGACCGTGTACTCGTATAATCCATATCATGTTGTGAATGCTGTCTTCGGTATGTCCTTCTCTCGTATCTTCAACTGATGATACCTCGATCGCAAATCAATCTTCGAAAACACTTTAGCTCCTTGCAACTAATCAAACAGATCGTTGATCATCGGCAGTGGGTACTTGTTCTTAATCGTCACTTCATTTAATGCTCGATAATCAACAACCATCCTTAGGGATTTATCCTTCTTCTCAACCAAAAGTACTGGGGCTCCCCAAGGTGATGAACTTCTTCGGATGTATCCTTTCTCCAATAATTCCTTGATCTGTTTCTTAATTTCTTCCAGATCATTTGCGGGCATCCGATAGGGTCTCTTGGATATTGGTCCTGTACCTGGCAACAGCTCTATCAAAAACTCAATGTCTCTATCCGGTGGCATGCCTGGTAACTCCTCTGGAAAAACATCCGGGTAATCCTTCACTACAGGCACTTCCTCCTGAACAACTCCCATAAGGGAATTCACTTGACTCCTCCTAGGCACATGCCTAGATACATACTTAATCCTTTTTCCTTCCGGGCTGATGAGATAAATCGACTTACTAGCACAGTCAATGCTTCCTCCAAACTTTGACATCCAGTCCATACCCAATATCACATCCACTCCTTGTGACTCCAAGATAATTAGGTCGGACGGAAAAACATGTGTACCAATGGTTAAGGGTATCTGGTCACACCATCGGCTGGCCATATACTCTGCTCCGGGTGAACTTACTAAAAGAGGGGTCCTAAGGGTTTGGGTTGGTAGTTTAAACTTATCCACGAATCCCCTTGATATGTATGAATGCGATGCATTAGTATCGAAAAGAACAAGAGCGGTAAATGACTTAACCAAAAACTTACCTATTACCGTGTTCGGCTGCTCTTCAACCTCCTCCACGTTAACGTGGTTCACTTGTCCTTTGTTGAATGGATTTGGCTTCTTCCCAGTGCTCCCATTTCCATTTCCATTCTTTCCTTCAGGGCACTCCGTGGCGTAGTGTCCAGTCTTCCCGCACTTGAAACACGTAACATGACTTAAGTCCCTTTTGGCGGGTGTAGCTGGGTTGGGGCGGTTATGATTATTGTTGGTTCCATTCCCATTCCCATTCTAAGAACCATTGTGGTTATGCAATCCTCCTCCAATGTGGTTGTGACCTCCATGGTTATGAACAAGTCCTCCCGAGTTCGGGGTTAGGCGAGGTTTCTGCTGAGCTCCTGAGTTATACTTCCCTTGTCCATACTTCCTCTTGCGGCTCTCAATCTGCTGTTGCTTCCCTTCAATCATAAGAGCCTTATCTACCAACTCCTGTTAGTTGTTGAAGGTTGCTACCATCAACTGCATACTCATCTCATCATTCAGCCCTTCCATGGACTTCTCCTGTTTCGCGGCATCTGTGGCCACATCATCAGGGGCGTAGCGAGATAACTTGCTAAACTCATCCACGTACTGAGCCACAGTACGGTTCCCCTGGCGTAGGTTGCGGAACTCCCGCTTCTTCATTTGCATAGCTCCAGTGGAGACATGGGCTGTGCGGAAAGCTTGCTGAAACTGGTCCCAAGTGACATTGGCTATAGGAAAAGTGGCTGTGTAATTCTCCCACCATGAGGCTGCTGGTCCATCCAATTGATGTGCGGCAAAGCGCACTCTCTCAGCATCTGTGCAACCTGCGGTGGTTAACTCCCTTCCAATACGGCGTAGCCAATCGTCCGCAACTATGGGCTCGGTGCTACTGGAAAACACCGGCGGCTGTAACCTTAGAAAACGGGCTAGGTTGTCCATGGGCGGCAGGTTGTTGCTTTTGTTGTTGTTGTTGCCCTGATTCTGAACTAGCAATTGCATCAACGTATTCTGCTGTTGGATCAAGTGGGTGAGCTCCGGTGGGAAGGCAAAACCGGTGTCACGTCTCGGAGGCATCTGAGCGGTTTAGATGGAAGATATTTAGAATAGAAAAGAGGTCTAATGATAAAACACTACCCATATGCACATGAGACAAACACAATCATTTCACTCAATCAATCAAGCAAGGGCATACAAACGATCTAGAACTATCGCACAAGTGTTCAACTACTACTAAATACATGGGGGAATACTAGTGATATATGGTAGTCATCTAGAAATTTTGATTGGTGGAAGACTCCATGATGTCTGCTCCAGCTTCATCTTCATAGTCATCATCACTAGGATCGGAATCGGTGTCTTCGATGATGATGTAGTTGTCCGGGCAAGTGGGATCTTCGTCTTCGTCTCCCGGTGCTGGTCCTCCCATGATTACTCCGATCTTCTTGACTAGGTCGTCATTCTTCTCCAGTAGTGTCTTGATTTCCTCCTCATATCCATCGCGTGTAAACTTGAGTTCTGCCTCCAGTTCGATGATCCTAGTCTTCGCCTTCTTCAAGTCCATCATGTCCGCGCACATCTGGTTCTCCTGGCGTCGAATGTGCTGGTTTGACTCCTGGATGAAAGCTGCAATGGACTATCCTTCTTAGTGCTGATTACTTCCCATTGCTTGTCTCGGCGCCCACATATTTGGTAAATAGTGTCCTTAAACTCCCTGTTGTAAACTTCTCCAATGCGTCCCATGGTAATGTGGGCTGCCATGCTCTTGCCTAGACTCCAGGTGGGTGCTTTGAAAGAAAACTCTATGGGTTTAGAAGTTGGCGAGAACGTCCTTCCTGGAACTTGTACTTGAATCATCCAGCGCTCCTCTTCAGGTAAAGTGGCATTGTACGTCCCGGTGAAGCTTGGTATTCCAATGTTCAAGTACCTAGTGACTTCCTTCAAGTGACGTCCAAAAGGTGTGTCTTCATCCGGTTGTGCAAACTTGTTCTTCATCTCCGTCATTCTAAAGAGTAGAAAATGGAGAGGAGTTAGAAATGAGAAGAGAGGTGTGACCTAGGGTTTATCTTAGTGGTCGTGTCCTACACTCAGCATGTGCTCTGATACCATCTTGTAGCAACCCGACCTCAGATGGTCAAGTCTCTGTGCTTCAGTGTCATCCCTGGATCAGTAATGCTGACACACAGTACTCGAAGGATTTACAATAGAGTAGCAATCACACACTTATTACATCGAATGTCTCAAGAGAGAACTTATTACAATAATATGGCTTAAGGCCATCTAATGCGATAACAGCGGAAGGCTTGGAAGATAAAGTGAGTCCATCAACTCCAACGACATAACTGAGCTGCACGGAAACGACCTAACGAACCTTACTCCTCGTCTGAAAAGTCTGCAACATAATACGTTGCAGCTCGAAAACGGGTCAGCACATGGAATATGCTGGCAAAGTAACACAGTAGAGCAAGAACAAAATAATGCTATCACTACATGCATATTTGGCTGGTGGAAAGCTCTATGGTTACAGTTTTTCTGAAAAGCCAATTTTTCCCTACAACAAAGGAATAGATTTTAATTTTACTAGCATGGTAGTTGAAACATCATTGAGAAGGTTCCTCCAACTCAATCCCAATTGAAGTGATTAACAACCCAACAATATTAATTAAACATGATGAAATACATGTGATAACCCAAGTACTAGATACTCAAGAATTGTCCATAACCGGGGACACGGCTAACCATGATTAGATTGTACACTCTGCAGAGGTTTGCGCACTTTTCCCCACAAGACTCGATCTCCTCCGTTGGATTTCTCGCACTACATGGTGTTTGAGAAATGGATGACTGAGACACAGTCTTTCAGAAACATTAACTCTCTACTCTGGACAGACCATACCAAACCTACATCCCACTACCTGCTGATCTGCCTCTTCAAGAGCTTCACGTAACTTACTCAGCTATGCTAGAGCCCATAATAGCTTGTGGCTGCACACGGAAGTTTCTAGCATGAATCATCTCAGTTCCCTTTGAGCCTGGGTGGCGGTCCCTAGGAAGATCACATGGGTACTCCGAGATTTCCAAAAAAAATACAGGCAACACTGGGTACTCCAGGTGCCTCAATCCACCCAGTTGTTTGATTAAGTTGCCACCTTAAGTTGAACCATTAATTTAACAATCTCACATCTGTCATGGATTTCACTCAAACCCAAACCACGTCTACGAGCATAGCATAGCATAGTAATATAAGCAACACGTAGAGTAACTCCCAAGGGTTTGAATGTAACAGGGCAATAGGTTCTACCTCATCAAGTACTTCCCAACCCACAAGTTAATGACGTCCTAATCATGCAGTGTTTGAGGATTGGAATGCATAAAAACTGGGTGACAAAGGGGTATGATCAAAGTGTTACTTGCCTTGCTGACGATCTGCGAAACCTAGGGACTTGTAGTAGCACGCTTCGCACTCCGGGTGTTCTATCGCAAGCAAAAAATAGCATACATAAGTACCAAGCAACGATGCACAAGCAAAACTGAAATAAAAGAGGTTGACCAGAAAGTTCAAATTAAGAACTCTGGTTCGCAAAAAGAGTCAAATCAAACGGAGCAACGAAACTCAATCGGCGAAAGAAAGAAGCTTCATTTACTAATCTGAAACTAGGTCAAATTTTACAGTAGAGAAAACTTGTTTGAGTTGGTTAGACGGAAAGAGGGTTTCGAGATGAAACTCTAGGCGCTTGAATTGCCTGATTCCGACTAACGAGCGAAAAGATAAACAGAAATTAGGATCGGATCAAAAATCGCGAGCAGAGAAAATCGCGGATTAAATCCGATAAAAGAAAACTGACGAACAGACTAACGAATGAGCGTTCGTTAGCTATATCTAACGGGCGGAGAACCGTACGTTAAAACGAATGTTCGGACGAACGTCCGCTAACTAGAAGAACCGAGAAAAACCGGCGAATCCGAAAAAACGGATCTAGGGTTTAAAAAAACCCGAATGGTTTTATAAAAAAACCGGCAACGGAGTCTGGCGGCTACCTCCGGCGAGGGGTCCGGTGCGGTGAGGTGCGGCGGAGGAGCGGCGGCTCGCGGGGGCGGCGGGGGCGGCAAGGCGGCGGCGGCTGGGCGCGGCGCGGGCGGCGGGGCTAGGCGGCGGTGGTGGCGATGGCGTTTGGGGCGGGGTGGCGGCGTATATAAAGGGGCGGGGCAGGGCGACTTGGAGGAGGGGTCAAGGCAGCGGCGATGGAGTGGAGTCCGGCTCGGACTCCTTGTCTGAGTCGGCGGCGGCGGCGCGCGCGGGGTGGCGGCGGCGACCTAGCTCGGCTGGGCCTTAGGCCCAGTCGGGCGTGGGAACTTTTTTTTTAATAATTTCGCCGACCGAAATAAAATCCTAGAAAAATAAAAAAAATAAAAATGCCAAAATAAATGTTCACCGTCTAAATAAAATATTTAGAAAGATATGAAAATTTTCTTGGCCCTAAAATGCAATTTTGAAAACGTGCAATTTTTCTAATGCAAACAAAATGGCAATAAAATCCAAATGGAACAAATATTTGATTTTAGTATTTTTCCTCCAATATTTCATTTATTTTGAAGAAGTCATATTTTCTCCTCTCTTGTATTTTAATATGAAATATTTTCGGAGAGAAAAATAATTAAAACCAAAATCCTCGTTTCAAAATTTGATAAAAGAATCAAATATGAAAACCGGGAAATCCCCAACTCTCTCCGAGGGTCCTTGAGTTGCTTAGGATTTGAGGATTATGGAAAGAAAAACAATAAAACATGATATGCAATGATGATCTAACGTATAACATTCAAAATTGAAAATTTGGGATGTTGCGTGACATGTAGTGGAGGCAAAGTGAAACCTTAAGTGAACCATTTGTCTGTATGCATGTCGGACAAATTACAACATTGGAAATACAAGCATGGTCTAGGCCAAAATGCGAATGATACTCGGCGGAATGTTCAAATGGGGCATGCGGGGGGATGGACTCGACTGGAGGGTGATACGTCCATTTTGCATCAGGCTTTTATATTGATATTTATTGCATTATAAGTTGTTATTTCACATTATATGACAATACTTATGCCTATTCTCTCTTATTTTACAAGGTTTACATGAAGGGGGAGAATGCCGGCAGTTGGAATTCTGGACTGGAAAAGGAGCAAATATTAGAGACCTATTCTGCACAACACCAAAAGTCCTGAAACTTCACGGAGAATATTTTTGGAATATATAAAAAATATTGGGCGAAGAAAGTACCAGAGGGGGGCCACCAGCCAGCCACAAGGGTGGAGGGCGTGCCTTACCCCCTGGGCGCCCCCGACCTTGTGGGCCCCCTGGCAGGCCTCTGGTGCCCATCTTTGGCTATATGCTGTGTTTTGACCTGGAAAAAAACCAGAAGGAAACTTTCAGGACGAAGCGCCACTGTCTCGAGGCGGAACCTAGGTAGAACCATTCTAGGGCTCTAGCGGAGCTGTTCTGTCGGGGAAACATCCCTCCAGGAGGGGGAAATCGTCGCCATTGTCATCACCATCAATCCTCTCATCGAGAGGGGGTCAATCTCCATCAACATCTTCACCAGCACCATCTCCTATCAAACCCTAGTTCATCTATTGTATTCGATCTTGGTCCCACAACCTCAGATTGGTACTTGTGGGTTTCTAGTACTGTTGATTACTCCTTGTAGTTGATGCTAGCTGGTTTATTTGGTCAAAGATTACATTTTCAGATCCTTAATGATAATTAATACTCCTCTGATTATGATTATGAATATGCTTGGTGAGTAGTTACGTTTGCTCCTGAGGACATGGGAGAAGTCTTATTATAAGTAATCATGTGAATTTGGTATTCGTTCGACATTTTGATGAGATGTATGTTGTCTCTCCTCTAGTGGTGTTATGTGAACGTCGACTACATGACACTTCACCATTATTTGGGCCTAGGGGAAGGCATTGGGAAGTAATAAGCAAATGATGGGTAGCTAGAGTGACAGAAGCTTAAACCCTAGTTTATGAGTTGCTTCGTAACACTACAAAAAAATACACTTCCGTGATGATACGTGTTTGTCACAGTAGGTCGCGTTTTTTGTCATGCATGTACATCCATGACGATTTTATGATAGAATCAAGATAGTCATACCTGTGTTGTCGTAGAAGTGTTCCATGACATTACCAAAATTATCATCACGGAAGTGTCCACTTCCATGACGATAAATCACGCGTCATAGAAGTGCTTTCGTCAAGGGTGACCGACACGTTGCATCCACCGTAACGGAACGCCGTTAAGCTATTGGGTCGGGTTTTGGATCCGATAACCCATTAACAGCCCGGACCAATGGGGATTTTCCACATGTAAAATCATCATTGGCTGGAGGAAACACGTGTCGGCTCATCGTTGGGACAGATGTCATCCACTCATTGGACGGAAGGCGCCTATGATACGTCGACACGTGGCACGGCCCAACAGAGGCACATTCCTGTGGAAAGGCCGGCCCGTTTGACTTGGTCAAAAGGTGGTGGGCCGGCCCATGGAAAGCCTGTTAACGACATGTTTGTATATAGCCCATTTATAGCCCGCTAACCCAAGGCCCGTTATGCCCTATCTGAATTAGGCCCAGTAGCGTCATCTGAGCCATCCAATATGATTCCAGCCCGTTTTCACTTGTGGCGCATGTATGGCCCATGACGTCTTTCGGCCCATATGAGGCCCTATGTAACTCTTGGCCTATTAACGGCCCGTGGTGAAACTGGCCCGTAATGAACAGTGTATCACTTTACACCCATTAATGGCCCGTGGTGAAACTGGCCCGTAATGAACAGTGTATCACTTTATACCCATTAACGGCCCATTATTCCGTTGGGCCGTTTCCAGCCCATGTTATCTTTTGGCCTTCTCAGAGCCCATTTATTCTTGGGCTCATTTCCAGCATTCATTTACTTACGGCCCGTTACTGTCATTTTCTGCTTGTGGGCCAAATTCAGCCTGTCGTTACAGTCGCCCGTTTGTGGTTCTTTAATACGTTGGGCCATTTTCATAGCATCATCAAATACGGCCTATTAACGATGGCCCATTATGGTCGGCCCATGAGCGGACGATTCCATCTCTAGCCCATTTACGGCCATAATGCGTTCTGTTTGGCCCATGTTTGGCCAATCGATCATACGGCCCGTATAAGGCCCATTGATGATACGGCCCGCAGAAGGCCCATTGCTTCTACGGCCCGTAGAAGGCCCATTGTTTCTATGGCCCGTAGAAGGCCCATTGTTTCTATGGCCCGTAGAAGGCCCACTGTTTCTACGGCCAGTAGGAGGCCCATTGTCACTACAGTAAATATTAGCCCATGGTTATTATGGCCTAGTTTTAAAAAATAGGTTATTGCAGCCACTAGCTAACCGCGGAAAAAGAACTGCAATGACTACAAGCAAACAAATAAACAAGACAACAAGGAAATAAATAAGCAAGCAACTAACGCTAGGCTATCACGGCTATTACACATATTACATCCACTGGGCAACAAAGTTCGCCACCAGTGCAAATATAGGGAACAAAGAAGCATATCATATACATTGGTTGTCAAAGTTGGCGACCAGCGCAAATAAACGCCGCAGCAAAACAAATCCAGAACTGAAACCACTTCAGAAGATCTCAAGAAACAATATCCTAGGTACCCATAATGCTGGCAAGATGCTTAGCAAGCTTATTAACTTTCTCTTGTTTGGCGCTTAAATCCTCCAGCGCTTGTTGTTGCACCAGAAAATATGCATCTGAATTCTGCAGGGACTTCCTTAGTCCTTCAGCTTCCTGTCGCAGCACATCTGATCGATGTCTTTCAACTTGAAGTTGAGACTCAAGAAGACAAACTAATTCAGGCAGCGAGTTCGAAGAGCTTGTGCCAGCAGTAGTGGCCAGTAACTCGAACACTACATCAAGACAGGACTTTTGGGTTCCCTCACTATCGTCAAGATAGTTTTTATCAGCTTTCTTGGAGACCAACAGGGATGTCTCACTATCTTGAACCTTATCTGCATTACTTCCATTACCATTGGATAACGCCGTACTGTTCTCCAATATTTTGTCCGCATTATAAAAGAGAAACAAGCAGACACATCACATGTTTACCATGTTGTATATGAAACTCATTTTGAAAAATGAGTTCAGTAGTAAAGTGGACAGGATAACAGCATGAAACAAACATATATCTATGTACCATGGTCACTTTAGGGTCTATATCATTCTAGTTTTTGTTGCCAAATCAAGATAGAGACACAGTTCAAATAATATTTGTTCAAGACAAAGCAGAATAGACATAATATAAGTGTGGGTAACTATAGAGCAACAATAACACTTGTAATGTGCATGGCATGAGAACATAACTGTTTATTCAATTGAAACTGAAATCAACATAGAGCAGGTTACAACAACAAACCAGTTAAAGAAACAAGTTTAGGACATACCTGTTGCGCCATTGGATTTTCAATTCCATCCTTCAAATTTGAAATTAGTTGGTATGAGTAAATGCAGTAATGCAAGAGCAAAGGAGTATGAACCATAGCTACAGAACCTGACCTGAGAACAAATCTTCTTCTCCTTTAAGCGTTGAGTTGGGATTCGGAGTGGTGGTCCTCGTGCTTTGGGCAGTGCAGTTCCCTTACTAACTGCTCGTGTTTGGGTGCTCTGTGGTGGAGACGGTGTTGTGTCAACTGGAACTGGGTTACTATCTGCCAGGGTTGGGGTAAGAAGGGGTGTAGCTGGTTCTTTGTCCAACTGGGTAGGGGTACAATCTGCGAGAGTCTGGGTTATGTGTGGTGGATCTGGTCCTTGGGCAAGTACAACCGTGGTTCTATCTGCATCAACTGGTAGCACTATCTTTTCTGAAGACCATGTTGTTACTCCCTTAGATACTGCCATCACTCTCTCCAATTCAAATGGCTGATAAACAAGAAAAGTAATTGAAAGTATAGACATTGTATGATAGACAGGTGCAATGGATAGTGGGGAATAAAATAGGGCCTGAAATAATTCATATTTATGTTGTCTAACCAAACAGGATAGCATGACACAATTTCACATATATGATGGCTAACTAAACAGGATATCATGACACAATTTCACATTATGATGGCTAACTAAAAAAGATGGAAAGACATAGTTCAAAATATGAGACTATGTAAATAGGATGACATGACATAACTATATAATGTGTTCATTAAATAGGTTGGCATGCCATTATGCACATACATTCACGGATAGAATGCCATAATTCAAAATATGATTACGGTAAACACTAAACAGGATGAGATGATATAACTATATGATATCTTTATTAAATGGGTTGCCATGCCATAATTCAGATAGATGATGTGTATGTACTATGTAAACATGATGGCATGCTATAATTCAAATATATGATTTATATAGTAAGCAAGTAAGCAGATGGCAATCCATATATGATGTAAAAACTAAGCAATGCAACACAACATGCATGACATGGGTAATATAACCCTGCCAAGTTTGAGCAAAGACCTCAGGGGAGAAATAGGACTGGTCATCAGTCTCTGAATCCTCCTCTGAGGAGCTCTCTGTAACCAGCAAGATGTCTGCTTCAGTAGGTAGCATTGTCTGCTCTAAATACCTTGTTTTCACTCCAGATACTTCCATCACCGCTTCAAATGGCTGATGCACAGGAAGAGTAGTTGAATATACAAACGTTGTCGACAAATGGAACACGTAATAGAAAAAAAATGGTAGCATGATATAATTCACATACATGATGATTGGCTAAACAACATGGCATTGCATAATTCACATATATAATGCCTTTGCAACAAGATATCATTGTATAATTCACATATATAATGTCTTGCAACAAGATGGCAATGCATAATTCACATATATGGTAATTAGACACTGGACAGGTGGCATTCACACAAAGCATGTCTAAACTAATCAAATTGCATAGCAATGCGAGACACCATACTCATGATATGAGCAACATAACCCTGCCAAGTTAGAGCATACACCTCGGGGGGGAATAGGACTGGTCATCTGTCTCTGAATCCTCCTCTGAGGAGCTATCCGTAACCAGCGAGATATGCGCTTCGTCAGATAGCATAGTCTGCTCTGAAGACCTTGTTTTCACTCCAGAATTTGGCATCACTGTGTCAAATGGCTAATGCACATGAAGAGCAGTTGAATGTACTAACATTTTTGACAAATGTAATATGTAACGAAAAAAGGATGGCTTGATATAATTTACATATAAGATGACTGGCTAACCAGGATGGCATTGCAAAATTCACATATATGATGCCTGGCTAAACAAGATGGCGTTGCATAATTCACATAAACGATGAATAAGCTAAACAGATGGCATTCGCACAAAGGATGTCTAAACTAAGCAGATGACATATTTGATGTATAAAGTAAGCAATGCAAGACACCATATGCATGAGATAACCAACATCAGCATGCCAAGTTAGAGCGAAGACCTCAGGGGGTAAATAGGAGTTGTCTTCTCCTTCTGAATCCCCCTCAGGACAGATATCTTCCTCTCAATTACAATCCGAAATGCATGGAGGGGGGCTGCCTTTGCGTCTACCATGGAGCGACGTCTGCATGAAATTTTATTGCCATGCAAGGCTCGTCTCTTTTGCTCTACATGTTCAGTTCCATTGTTTACAATAAATGTCATGCATAGGAATAAAACATAGTGAGATTATGTAAGGAGTGCATGCAGAAATCCAGAGTGATGGTAGCAACCTGTGGATAAACCCAAAACCAATAATAGCAGTAAGATAATGGCTTCAGTTAAAAAATACAGATAATGGCTTCTTACTGTTTGTTTCCCACCCAACATGAAACTCATAGTAGACACCGAAGATTAACCAGATAGTAGATAGATACTATTGATAGCGGCCCCGATATGTACCCCACAACCATTTAAAAACTCAAGTTTGACCATTAGTTTGGAGCTGACTCAGAGTCTAATCAGTGAACATGACGATAAAGTAGCATGTAATATTAAGCGATGCATAACGTAAGAAGACATGAAAGAGTGTGACCTCTCTTGCGGACCCGTGTAGTCCTCGAGGTCATCTGCTTGGTTGATGATGGTAATGCAGTTTTCATGGCTGCCAGTGGCGGGGAAGAAGATTTGAGGCGGCGAAAGACAGTCTGGAGGCGGGATCCCTGCTGTGCTGGACCCTTCTGTCGTTGGAGCAGCTGAGCTGGGGTGGACGACGGCGCAGCAGGAGCGGGACAAACCACGCAAGGTTTTCTTTGACAACTCTTTGTAAGAGAAGTAATTCTGTATGGGCTCGTTTGAATTGGAGGATTCCAACAATGCAGGGATAGGAAATAGATAGGAATAGGATAGGAATGCACGTGCAAAACGAAGAATTTAAAAACACAGGATTTCTGCCAATCTGGGTGTTTGATTCACAACAATTGGGAGATCACAGGATGTACGGTTATAATGCTATTATGCTACTATCTCTTAGTCTTGTTCTTCATGAATAGGAATTTGAAAAGGAGGACAAGTGAAAATTAAAATTCCTACGTTTTTTCTTTTAAGGAGACACTAAAGGAACAAATCCGTGTGCTCAGTGGAATATATATAACATGTAGAGTAAAAAAGAGATGCAACAAGTGTACAACCTCTTTGGCGAAGTGTAACACCCTCGATGCGACTATATCTCCCACGTGTCGAGGCACGACTTAGAGGCATAATCGCATTGAAGGCATATATCGCAAGTTAGGCAATCTTCACAACATCCCATGTAATATAGATAATAAAAGGGGAGATAACATAGTTGGCTTACACTCGCCACGTCAATCAAGTACATAAATAACATTACATCAACCAAACACTCATGGCTCGACTACGGCGCCAAAATAAAAGATAACCCAACATGCGACACGGTCCCGATCACCCCAACTGGGCACCACTACTGATCATCAGGAAAGGAAACATAGTATCATTGAGAGTCCTCGTCGAACTCCCACTTGAGCTTGAGCGCGTCACCTGGAGCGGAATCATCAGGCCCTGCATCTCGTGTAATAGTAAACTGTGAGCCACAGGGACTCAGCAATCTCGCACCCTCGCGATCAAGACTATTTAAGCTTATAGGTATGTCAAGGTAAATATGTGGAGCTGCAGCAAGCAACTAGCAAATATGGTGGCTATCCTGTTCGCAAAAGAGAGCGAGAAGAGGAGGCAAAGCACGAGCGAGAAAACTAGAGAGCAACCTGCGCAAACATTACTCCAACACCGTGTCCACCTCCCGGGCTCCGCCGAGAAGAGGCCATCACAGTAACACACTCAGTTGATTCATTTTAATTAAATTAAGGTTCAAGTTATCTACAACCGGACATTAACAAATTCCCATCTGCCCATAACCGCGGGCACGGCTTTCGAAAGTTCAAATCCCTGCAGGGGAGTCCCAACTTAGCCCATGACAAGCTCTCACGGTCAATGAAGGAATAGACCTCCTCCCGAGACGTTCCGATCAGACTCGGTATCTCGGTTCTTCAAGACACTTCGACAGGTTAAAACAAGACCAGCAACACCGCCCGAATGTGCCGACAAATCCCGATAGGAGCTGCACATATCTCGTTCTCAGGGCACACTCAGATTGTCCAAACTTCCGGTAGGCCAACCCAGAGTTGCCCCTGGTGGCCACCGGCGGACCCTCGATGCGACTATATCTCCCACGTGTCGA
The DNA here is from genome assembly GCF_003073215.2 of Triticum urartu. Classification (NCBI taxonomy): domain Eukaryota; kingdom Viridiplantae; phylum Streptophyta; class Magnoliopsida; order Poales; family Poaceae; genus Triticum; species Triticum urartu. The sequence continues at coordinate 355,645,375 of NC_053023.1, forward strand.
GGCATGACTTAGAGGCATAATCGCATTGAAGGCATATGTCACAAGTTAGGCAATCTTCACAACATCCCATGTAATATAGATAATAATAGGGGAGATAACATAGTTGGCTTACACTCGCCACGTCAATCAAGTACATAAATAACATTACATCAACCAAACACTCATGGCCCGACTACGGCGCCAAAATAAAAGATAACCCAACATGCGACACGGTCCCGATCACCCCCAACTGGGCACCACTACTGATCATCAGGAAAGGAAACATAGTATCGTTGAGAGTCCTCGTCGAACTCCCACTTGAGCTCGAGCGCGTCACCTGGAGCGGAAACATCAGGCCCTGCATCTGGTGTAATAGTAATCTGTGAGCCACAGGGACTCAGCAATCTCGCACCCTCGCGATCAAGACTATTTAAGCTTGTAGGTAAGGCAAGGTAAATATGTGGAGCTGCAGCAAGCGACTAGCAAATATGGTGGCTATCCTGTTCGCAAAAGAGAGCGAGAAGAGGAGGCAAAGCTCTAGCGAGAAAACTAGAGGACAACCTGCGCAAACATTACTCCAACACCGTGTCCACTTCTCGGACTCCGCCGAGAAGAGGCCATCACGGTAACACACTCAGTTGATTCATTTTAATTAAGTTAAGGTTCAAGTTATCTACAACCGGACATTAACAAATTCCCATCTGCCCATAACCACGGGCATGGCTTTCGAAAGTTCACAACCCTGCAGGGGAGTCCCAACTTAGCCCATGACAAGCTCTCACGGTCAACGAAGGAATAGACCTCCTCCGAAGACGTTCCGATCAGATTCGGTACCTCGGTTCTTCAAGACACTTCGACAGGTTAAAACTAATCCAGCAACACCGCCAGAATGTGCCGACAAATCCCGATAGGAGCTGCACACATCTCTTTCTTAGGGCACACTAAGATTTTCCTAGGTACGGGTAGGCCAGCCCAGAGTTCCCCCTGGTGGCCACCGGCAGCTGACAGGTGGACCAACACTCAGAGGAGCACTGGCCCGGGGGGTTTAAAATAAGATGACCCTCGGGCTCCGGAAACCCAAGGGAAAAAAAGGCTAGGTGGCAAAAGGTAAAACCAAGGTTGGGCATTGCTGGAAAAGCTTTAATCAAGGCGAACTATCAAGGGGTTCCCATTATAACCCAACCGCGTAAGGAATGCAAAAATCCGGGAACATAACACCGATATGACGGAAAACTAGGGCGGCAAGAGTGGAACAAAACACTAGGCCAGAGGCCGAGCCTTCCACCCTTTACCAAGTGTATAGATGCATTAAGATAACATGGCAATATAATGATATCCCAACAAGTAAATAAAAGTTCCAACAAGGAACGGCCTCCAATCTTCACCTGCAACTAGCAACGCTATAAGAGGGGCTGAGCAAAGCGGTAACATAGCCAATCAACGGTTTGCTAAGACATGGTGGGTTAGAGGTTTGACATGGCAATTTGGGAGGCTTGAAAGCAAGTGGTAGGAATCCGTGAGCAAGATATTCCCAAGATGGCTTTCAGGACAAGCAATTGTTCATATGAATACACTGTCATGTCTTTTGGCCTCGTCAACGCTCCTCCGACGTTCTCTCGCATGATGAACTTCATATTCAACGCCTACACCAATGATTTCGTTTTGGTCTATCTCAACGACATTCTGGTTTTCTCAAAGAACAAGGAAGATCATGCCAAGCACTTGCGTTTGGTACTCGATAAGTTGAGGGAACACAAGTTCTACACCAAGTTCTCCAAGTGTGAATTTTGGCTCGATGAGGTTCTTTATCTTGGTCATATCATCTCTGCCAAGGGCATTGCGGTGAATCCTGAGGAGGTGTCTGCAATTGTGAATTGGGAACCTCCTCAGAACGTGAAGCAACTCCGTAGCTTCCTCGGCTCGCAAGCTATTGCCGAAGATTCGTTGAGAACTTTTCTAAGATCGCGAAGCCTCTCTCAAATCTTCTCCAGAAGCACATCAAGTACGTTTGGTCTTCAGAGTGTGGCATTGCTTTCAACACTTTGAAAGAGAAATTGATCACTGCTCCAGTTCTGACTCCGCCTGATGAATCCAAGTCGTACGAGGTCTTTTGTGATGCCTCTCTCCAAGGTCTTGGCGCAGTGTTGGTGCAAGAGAAGAAAGTTGTTGCTTATACCTCTCGCCAATTGAAGCCCAATGAAAAGAACTACCCCACTCATGATCTCGAGTTGGAGGCAGTTGTGCATGCTCTTTTGACTTGGAGACATCTCTTATTGGGAAGAAAAGTGGATATTTTCATGGATCACAAGAGTCTCAAGTACATATTCACTCAGCCTAATCTCAACCTCAGGCAAACTCGATGGGTCGAAATGATTCAAGAGTATAATCCGAGTATCGAGTATACTCCAGGCAAGGCCAATGTGATTGCTGACGCATTGAGTAGAAAGGCTTATTGCAACAGTCTTATTCTCAAGCCTTATCAACCCGAGCTTTGTGAAGCTTTCCGCAAACTTAATCTGCAAGTTGTTCCTCAAGGTTTCCTCGCCAACCTTCAAGTCTCTCCTACCTTGGAAGATCAGATTCGCCAAGCCCAGCTTCTTGATGCTATGGTGAAAAAGGCGAAGATTGGGATTGCCAAGAGTCAACCCAAGTACAAGTGCTACCGCCTTGATGACAAGGATACTCTCTTCTTCGAGGATCGTATTGTTGTGCCCAAAGGTGATCTCCGTAAAGTGATCATGAACGAGGCTCACAATTCTCTCCTCTCCATCCACGCTCGGAGTACGAAGATGTATCAGGACCTCAAGCATGCTTATTGGTGGACTCGAATGAAGCGCGAGATTGCTTAATTCGTGAACAAATGTGATGTCTGCTGAAGAGTCAAGGCAGAACACCAAAGGCCAGCGGGTCTCCTCCAACCTCTTGCCATTCCAGAATGGAAGTTTGACCACATTGAAATGGACTTCGTGACTGGGTTTCCAAAGTCCAAGCGTGGCAATGATGCTATATCCGTAAATCCGGCACCAACTCTGGCGGAGACCCGGCCCCGCCTCGATCTGCGTGCACTCGGGTCGAAACCCTAGATCTGTTCTTGGAGGTGGTAATTTCTACTAAGTCCCCGAATTCCTAGTTTCATATGCCCATGTTCGTCGCATCGTAACTCCGCATCCCTAACTCCGATTTGAGCATATAGCATATCAAAATGTGCATCTCAGAGAGTACATCATTTCATTCCATTGCATCATTTTCATTTGAGTTCATCTTGATGCCCGAAATGCTATTAGAAGAGGGCTACTTGAGTAAATTGTCAAATCTGCTGCTCCATTTAGATATTTGTCATTTTTGCCATGATTATTGTGTGCATGATATGCCCATGAGCTGTACATATGTTTTGTTAAGGGTTTTGCCATCTTTCCAGAGGTGCAACCCATGTATTTTTGTGATGTGTGTGGTGACTAGCACAAGCTTACAAAGTGGTGCACTTGTTAGTGCTGATTTCAGGGACTTAGCATTTCCACTAATGAATGTGATGTCTGCAGAAGAGTGAAGGCAGAACACCAAAGGCCAGCTGGTCTCCTCCAACCTCTTGCCATTCCAGAATGGAAGTTTGACCACATTGAAATGGACTTCGTGACTGGGTTTCCAAAGTCCAAGCATGGCAATGATGCTATATTCGTTGTCATCGACAAACTCACCAAAGTGGCTCACTTTCTGCCTATCAAAGAGTCGATCACTGCAGCTCAATTGGCGGAGCTCTATACCTCTCGGTTTGTCTCTCTGCATGGTATTCCACAAGTGATCTCTTCAGACCGTGGCAGCATCTTTACCTCCAAGTTTTGGGATTCTTTTCAGAAGGCCATGGGCACCAACATCCGCTTCAGCACAGCTTTCCATCCTCAAACTAGCGGTCAAGTCGAGCGTGTCAACCAGATTCTTGAAGATATGCTCAGGGCTTGTGTGATCTCCTTCGGCATGAAGTGGGAGGATTGTCTTCCTTCTACTGAATTCTCCTACAACAACAGTTTTCAAGCAAGTTCGGGCAAGGCCCCATTTGAAATTCTGTATGGCAGGAAGTGCCGTACCCCTCTCAACTGGTCTGAAACCGGTGAACGTCAGCTTTTGGGTAATGACTTAATCACAGAGGCAGAGGAAATGTGCAAAGTCCTTCGAGATAACCTCAAAGCAGCCCAATCCCGCCAGAAGAGCTACTATGATAGTAAGCACCGTGATTTGGCTTTCGAGATCGGAGATCATGTTTACCTCCACATCTCTCCTATGAAAGGTACTCGTCGTTTCGGTATCAAAGGGAAGCTTGCCCCCAGATACGTGGGACCTTTCAAGATTGTCAGCAAGAGAGGCGACCTCGCCTATCAACTCGAGCTTCCTTCAAACTTTGCAAATGTTCATGATGTGTTCCATGTCTCTCAGCTCCGAAAGTGCTTCAAGACTCCTGACCGCACCGTCAACTTCGAGGACATTGAGCTCCAAGAAGATCTCTCTTACCATGAGCACCCAGTTGCTATTCTCGAAGAGACTGAACGCAAGACTCGCAACAAGTCAATCAAATTTCGCAAAGTCAAGTGGTCACACCATTCCGACCGTGAAGCTACCTGGGAACGCGAGGATCACCTCCGTTCTGAGTACCCGGCGTTCTTTCAGTCCTAGATCTCGGGACGAGATCCTTTCGTAGTGGTGGAGTGTTGTAACACCCCGTATGTAACTTTCCCAATTTGTACTCCAACTCTTGCTGTTTCCGGCTTTAAGTTATTTTATTTTCTCGGGTTCGGGTCTTTGTCTCCGTGTGTTGTTGTCGTTGTCATGCATCTCATATCATGGCATCATGTGCATTGCATTTGCATACATGTTCATCTCATGCATTCGAGCATTATCCCCGTTGTCCGTTTTGCATTCCAGCGCTTCGTTCTCCTCCGGTGGTCACTTCTAGCTTTCTTTCGTGTGTGGGGATTAAACATTTCCGGATTGGACCGAGACTTTCCAAGCGTCCTTGGTTTACTACCAGTAGACCGCCTGTCAAGTTTCGTACCATTTGGACCTCGTTTGATACTCCAACGGTTAACCGAGGGACCGAAAAGGCCTCGTGTGTGTTGCAGCCCAACACCCCTCCATTTTGGCCCAAAACCCACCAAAACCTTCTCCATCATCTAGAGCTTTCGATCATGATCGCGTGGCCGAAAACCGCACCTCATTTAGACTCTCCTAGCTCCCTCTATGCCTATTTAAAGACCCCCCAAAAATTCTCCTTCTCCTTCCTCCTGAAAAAACCTAGCTCCTCTTCCACCGCGCCGCACCGGACAAAATCTGCGCCGACGGACATGTCCGGCTAGCCGCCCGCCGACACGTGTCAGCCGCCCATTCGCCCGCGCCCTCGCGCCCACTTCGTCGCCGGTCGTCCCGCCCGGGCCCAGGAGGGCCCCCCGCGGCCCAGATCCGGGCGCCGCCCCGCGCCATCGCCCTCCCCGTGGCCGGGCCCGAGCTTCCCTCCTCGCGCCGCCCGCCGCCACCGGAGCCGGCCGCGGCCCCGCCACCGGAGCTCGCCAGCGCCCGCTGTCCGCGCGCCACCACGCCGGCGACCGCCCCTCTCCGGCGACCACCGCTCTCCGCTGCCCCTCGCCGGCGTCACGTCGTGCCACCGCTCCAGCCTCTTCCTCTCTGGTGACGCCCCGTGAAGCTCCGGCCGGCTACAGTAAATCCGGCCATCCTCGTAATCCGTGCCAGATCCAGATCTGAGATTGCCTCGGGTTGACTTTTTGCCCGAAACCCTAGCTCATATGCTCCTGTTCATTGCATCGTAACTTTGCATCCGTAACTTCGTTTTGGGCATATAGCATATCAAAATGTTCATCTCAGAGAGTACATCATTTCATTCCATTGCATAATTTCCATTTGAGTTAATCTTGATGCCCGAAATGCTGTTAGAAGAGGGCTACTTGAGTAAATTGTCAAATCTGCTGCTCCATTTAGATATTTGTCATTTTTGCCATGATTATTGTGTGCATGATATGCCCATGAGCTCTACATATGTTTTGTTAAGGGCTTTGTCATCTTTCCAGAGGTGCAACCCATGTATTTTTTTGATGTGTGTGGTGACTAGCACAAGCTTGCCAAGTGAGGCACTTGGTAATTCTGTTTTCCTGGACTTAGCAATTCCACTAAGTCCTTGAGTTGTTTATCTCATATGGTCATATGTTCATGTTGTTTCCTAGTGATCCGTGCCTCGTTTGAGGATGATCAGTAAGGATGTTTTGTTAATCTTGTAGTGTTCTATCCATCCATGTCTTTGTTTGCAATTATGGAGCATCCTAGCTTGAGTCAATCGAGCTCTACTTTTGCTACTTCGTGAATCTGGGCAGATTGTCTACTTGTTAGCGATTTTGCCGGTGATGTTGTATTTGATCCGTGCATGCTATGCTATTGTTCTTGCCATGTCTAGCTTGAATTTTGTGTATTCTTGGCGGGTGTATGCTTATATTGTCATGACTTGCTCCGTAGTGAGTGCATCGAGCTCGTAAACATGCCTACTTGATATCTATTTTCAGCATGCTCCAGTTTTCACAAAGGCTGAGAACTGATTATGTTTTTGCCCTGTTCACATGCTTGCAATTGTATTTTCTGATCCCTTTTGGCTCAAGGTCACTAAGGGACTTTTGTTAAGCTCTTTGAGTAGCTCCATGCCATGCTTTATTTTTCCATGTTCAGGTCCTGTAGCATGCAGTTTTGTTGCTCCGAAGAGTGCTACCTGATCTGAAATTCCAGACAAGTGTTAATTTCACTAAGTCTGAGATCTGTTTGCCACATGCATTTTTGCCATGCTTGTTTGAACCTGTTAATGGATGAATTGGCTGTAGCTCGGTGCTAGACTTTTGTTAAGCATCATGAGTGCATCCCTGCCATGTATTTTGTTGCCATGTTTGGGTGCTGTAGCTTGTTCATCTCTTTGCATTTATATGGCTACTTGCTGTAAATCGCAGACCGGTGTCATATTTGAATCGCTTGCCATTTCCAAACCGTAACTCCGATTCCGGCGTTCTTTATATCGTTTTCAAGCGATTTCATCTCATCTTTCCAGTGGCACACTTGGATTCCCAAGTTGAGTCCAGGTTCATGCATTCATTGTCAAATCTTGCATATGCATCCTGCATCGCATCCCGCATAGCATACCATCTTTGCATCATGTTGTTTGAGTTGCACGTGGTTGATTTGTGTCCTTGTTCCTTGTTTGTCTTTTTTGGGTAGAGCCGAGACGAGTTCGCTAACAAGGAGCCCGTTGAGTTTTCTTTCAAGGATCCAGTCAACTCTGACAACTTTGCAGGCAAGATGATCATACCCTCGAAATCACTACTATCTTTGCTTTGCTAGTTTGCTCGCTCTTTTGCTATGCCAATGCTACGATGCCTACCACTTGCTTTCAAGCCTCCCAAATTGCCATGTCAAACCTCTAACCCACCATGTCCTAGCAAACCGTTGATTGGCTATGTTACCGCTTTGCTCAGCCCCTCTTATAGTGTTGCTAGTTGCAGGTGAAGATTGGAGACCGTTCCTTGTTGGAACATTATTTTACTTGTTGGGATATCATTATATTGCCATGTTATCTTAATGCATCTATACACTTGGTAAAGGGTGGAAGGCTCGGCCTCTCGCCTAGTGTTTTGTTCCACTCTTGCCGCCCTAGTTTTCCGTCATATCGGTGTTATGTTCCCGGATTTTTGCGTTCCTTACGCGGTTGGGTTATAATGGGAACCCCTTGATAGTTTGCCTTGATTAAAGCTTTTCCAGCAATGCCCAACCTTGGTTTTACCTTTAGCCACCTAGCCTTTTTTCCCTTGGGTTTCTGGAGCCCGAGGGTCATCTTATTTTAAACCCCCCGGGCCAGTGCTCCTCTGAGTGTTGGTCCACCTGTCAGCTGCCGGTGGCCACCAGGGGCAACTCTGGGCTGGCCTACCCGTACCTAGGACAATCTGAGGGTGCCCCGAGAAAGAGATATGTGCAGCTCCTATCGGGATTTGTCGGCACATTCGGGCGGTGTTGCTGGATTAGTTTTAACCTGTCAAAGTGTCTTGAAGAACCGAGGTACCGAGTCTGATCGGAACGTCTTGGGAGGAGGTCTATTCCTTCGTTGACCGTGAGAGCTTGTCATGGGCTAAGTTGGGACTCCCCTGCACGGTTGTGAACTTTCGAAAGCCATGCCCGCGGTTATGGGCAGATGGGAATTTGTTAATGTCCGGTTGTAGATAATTTGAACCTTAACTTAACTAAAATGAATCAACTGAGTGTGTTACCGTGATGGCCTCTTCTCGGCGGAGTCCGGGAAGTGGACACGGTGTTGGAGTAATGTTTGCGCAGGTTGTCCTCTAGTTTCTCGCTCGTGCTTTGCCTCCTCTTCTCTCTCTCTTTTGCGAACAGGATAGCCACCATATTTGCTAGTCGCTTGCTGCAGCTCCACATATTTACCTTGCCATACCTATTAAGCTTAAATAGTCTTGATCGCGAGGGTGCGAGATTGCTGAGTCCCTGTGGCTCACAGATTACTATTACACTAGATGCAGGGCCTGATGATTCCGCTCCAGGTGACGCGCCTGAGCTCAAGTGGGAGTTCGATGAAGACTCTCAATGTTACTATGTTTCCTTTCCTGATGATCAGTAGTGGTGCCCAGTTGGGGGTGATCGGGACCGTGTCGCATGTTGGGTTATCTTTTATTTTGGTGCCGTAGTTGGGCCATGAGTGTTTGGATGATGTAATGTTATTTATGTACTTGATTGACGTGGCGAGTGTAAGCCAACTATGTTATCTCCCCTTTTATTATCTATATTACATGGGATGTTGTGAAGATTGCCTAACTTGCGACATATGCCTTCAATGCGATTATGCCTCTAAGTCGTGCCTCGACACGTGGGAGATATAGTCGCATCTAGGGTGTTACAAGTGAACCACTGCCACCTTTGCTCTTCTGCTGATACGGCTGACGAAACGGAGGAGGAGGAAGCCAATACTTCTGTTGCTTGGCCACTTGTGTAGAGGAAGAAGGAGTAACATCTCTGACTCGCTTCTTGGAAGCATCACACCTCAGTTGAGCAGCCTCTTGCTTCAATGCCATGTTGTAGAACTCATCGTACCTCAAGGGTTCAAAGAGAACAAGAGCTAGCTGGATTTCTTCTCTGAGACCACCCCTGAACTGGTATATCATGCTCTTCTCATCAGGGACGTCCTGCTTAGCAAGCGGGCGAGCTTCTGAAACAACTTGTTGTAGTCATAGACAGACAAAGAGCCTTGCTTCAGGTTGCGGAATTCCTCATGCTTGCTTTCAATCACGCTCTGAGGAATATGATGAGCTCTGAAATCTTGACGGAATTCATCCCAGGTGATAACACGTCCACCTCTGGAATCCTTGTACTGCTGGAACCATTCTGCAGCTTGATCTTTGAGTTGGAAGGAAGCGAACTTGACAAAGTCCTCAGGCCTGACGTTACTGCACTCGAAATTCTTGCACAGATCCACAAGCCAATCGTCAGCATCGGTTGCCTCAACACAATTGCTGAAAGTCTTTGGCCCGTTAGCAAGGAACTAGTTGAGTGTAGCAAAGTGATTCTGATTGTTGCCTTGATTCCCTTGGTTTCCTTGATTGCGCTCTTGGAGAATTTGCATGATCAAATGTGTGTTTGCATTGGTTGCGACCATCACAGCTTGCCATGCCTCCGGAGGAGGTGGAGGTGGTGGCGGATCAGGATTCGGAGTCGTGCGCGTTGGAGGAGCCATCCTGAAGAGGTTGACATCCATTAGCACATTGATAGACAAATATTGAAGCTGAATCCAACGGAATGAAAATTGCAACATATAGTCTTCACATCCGAACAAAATGAACGAATGCATTCCTCTTGAAATGGTCACATATCCATAAATTGAGAAGCCACATAGAATTTAGGTAGAGAAAATAAATCAACAAGGTACGGATCAAGAACAAATAATCGGTAAGAAATCCCAATCTCAAACCAATATCCGTGGAAGAAGAACTAGAGCTACAAGAATTGCCACCTATGAAACTCCCGAACCTTTCCGGTTATGCAATCAGGTGTTGGGGATACAGGCGAAGCATAATATCTCACCCAAATCTAGCAAATCCTACATCCAGTTGTATCCATCCTTTAACACATAACCAAGAAAAAACTTCGGAAACCATCTACCTCAACCTTCGAAAAGCATCCGTTATACAAGTTATGGCGATACTCCCGAACTCCCGCCCCAGTACTGGGTGGCGTCGAGGTTATCTCACCAACGAACTACATAAAAGAGATTTTCGATGTCGGCGTATTAGACTCAGGTATTCCAGAACTGCAACGATAAAATTATGACGACAACACCTCAGAGCTCAACTCCCCGGGACACTTCCACAAAACCCCTGACAGGAGGCACCAAGACAATGTTCTCATCATAAAACCATCGGAACGATTCCAAGATACCCGCGTGATCCTAAATTTTTTTTAGTGAATTTGAGAAGAGAAGAGTCAAAACTCTACGTCAGGATGCCTTACTAGAGCGATGAGGAGACTGGGAAGTAAAAAGAATTCCTAAACTCTCCGATATATAATTCCTAAATGACTCAAAACATTTTTCTAGACACAACTCAGCCGCCAAAAACGATCAAGTAATGGGGCTCCTAAGGTCGGGGAAGGCTCTGATACCAACTTGTAACACCCTCGATGCGACTATATCTCCCACGTGTCGAGGCACGACTTAGAGGCATAATCGCATTGAAGGCATATGTCGCAAGTTAGGCAATCTTCACAACATCCCATGTAATATAGATAATAAAAGGGGAGATAACATAGTTGGCTTACACTCGCCACGTCAATCAAGTACATAAATAACATTACATCAACCAAACACTCATGGCCCGACTACGGCGCCAAAATAAAAGATAACCCAACATGCGACACGGTCCCGATCACCCCCAATTGGGCACCACTACTGATCATCAGGAAAGGAAACATAGTATCGTTGAGAGTCCTCGTCGAACTCCCACTTGAGCTCGAGCGCGTCACCTGGAGCGGAATCATCAGGCCCTGCATCTGGTGTAATAGTAAACTGTGAGCCACAGGGACTCAGCAATCTCACACCCTCGCGATCAAGACTATTTAAGCTTATAGGTAAGTCAAGGTAAATATGTGGAGCTGCAGCAAGCGACTAGCAAATATGGTGGCTATCATGTTCGCAAAAGAGAGTGAGAAGAGGAGGCAAAGCGCGAGCGAGAAAACTAGAGAGCAACCTGCGCAAACATTACTCCAACACCGTGTCCACCTCCCGGGCTCCGCCGAGAAGAGGCCATCACGGGTAACACACTCAGTTGATTCATTTTAATTAAATTAAGGTTCAAGTTATCTACAACCGGACATTAACAAATTCCCATCTGCCCATAACTGCGGCCACAGCTTTCGAAAGTTCAAATCCCTGCAGGGGAGTCCCAACTTAGCCCATGACAAGCTCTCACGGTCAACGAAGGAATAGACCTCCTCTCGAGACGTTCCGATCAGACTCGGTATCTCGGTTCTTCAAGACACTTCGACAGGTTAAAACAAGACCAGCAACACCGCCCGAATGTGCCGACAAATCCCGATAGGAGATGCACATATCTCGTTCTCAGGGCACACTCAGATTGTCCAAACTTCCGGTAGGCCAACCCAGAGTTGCCCCTGGTGGCCACCGGCGGCTGACGAGGTGGACCAACACTCAGAGGAGCACTGGCCCGGGGGGGTTTAAAATAAGATGACCCTCGGGCTCCGGAAACCCAAGGGAAAAAGAGGCTAGGTGGCAAATGGTAAAACCAAGGTTGGGCATTGCTGTAAAAGCTTTAATCAAGGCAAACTATCAAGGGGTTCCCATTATAACCCAACCGCGTAAGGAACGCAAAATCCGGGAACATAACACCGATATGACGGAAACTAGGGCGGCAAGAGTGGAACAAAACACTGGCGAGAGGCCGAGCCTTCCACCCTTTACCAAGTGTGTAGATGCATTAAGATAACAAGATAATATAGTGATATCCCAACAAGTAAATAAATGTTCCAACAAGGAACGGCCTCCAATCTTCACCTGCAACTAGCAACGCTATAAGAGGGGCTGAGCAAAGCGGTAACATAGCCAATCAACGGTTTGCTAGGACATGGTGGGTTAGAGGTTTGACATGGAAATTTGGGAGGCTTGAAAACAAGTGGTAGGCATCGTAGCATTGGCATAGCAAAAGAGCGAGCAATCTAGCATAGCAAAGATAGTAGTGATTTCGAGGGTATGATCATCTTGCCTGCACAGTTGTCAGAGTTGACTGGATCCTCGAAAGCAAACTCAACAAGCTCCTCGTTAGCGAACTCGTCTCCCGGCTCTACCCAAACAAGACAAACAAGCAACAAGGACACAATCAACCACGTGTAAGGATCAAACAATATGATGCAAGGATGGTATGCTATGCGGGATGAATATGCAATATTTGACAAGGGATGCATGAACCTGGCCTCAACTTGGGAATCCAAGTGTGCCTCTGGAAAGATGAGATGAAATCGCTTGAAAACGATATAAAGAACGCCGGAATCAGAGTTACGGTTTGGAAATGGCAAGCGATTCAAATATGACACCGGTCTGCGATTTACAGCAAGTAGCCATCTAAATGCAATGAGATGAACATGCTACAGCACCCAAACATGACAACAAAATACATGGCTGGGATGAATTCATGATGCTTAACAAAAGACTAGCACTGAGCTACGGCCAATTCATCCATTAACAGGTTCAAACAATTATGGCAATAATGCATATGGCAAACAGATGTCAGACTTAGTGAAATTAACACTTATCTGGAATTTCAGATCAGGTAGCACTCTTCGGAGCAACAAAACTACATGCTAGAGGACCTGAACATGGCAAAGTAAAGCATGGCATGGAGCTACTCAAAGAGCTTAACAAAAGTCCCTTAGTGACCTTGAGCCAAAAGGGATCAGAAAATAACATAATCAGTTCTCTGAGAGCTTAAAAATCAGCACTAACAAGTGCACCACTTTGCAAGCTTGTGCTAGTCACCACACACATCACAAAAATACATGGGTTGCACCTCTGGAAAGATGGCAAAACCCTTAACAAAACATATGTACAGCTCATGGGCATATCATGCACACAATAATCATGGCAAAAATGACAAATATCTAAATGGAGCAGCAGATTTGATAATTTACTCAAGTAGCCCTCTTCTAACAGCATTTCGGGCATCAAGATGAACTCAAATGAAAGTGATGCAATGGAATGAAATGATGTACTCTCTGAGATGAACATTTTCGTATGCTATATGCCCAAAACGGAGCTACGGATGCAAAGTTATAGCACAATGGAGTTTGCAAATAATTAGGGTTTCGGGGGTGAAAAGGTCAACCGAGATCTAGATCCAGATCGGGATCCGGGCGCGATTTACGAGGTCCGCCGGAGCTGTTCGCCGGAGACGACCGGAGAGGAAGAAGAAGACCGGGGGGCGGCCGGACCGGAGGTCGCCGGTGAGACGGCGTTCGGAGGCGGCCGGGCGCGCGGGCGGCGGCGAGCGACGCGCGGGCCCTGGGGGCCGGCGATGGGCCTGCTCGGGCCGGCGGCGCGGGGCGGCGGACGCGCCAACGGGGCGGCGACACGTGGCGGCGGCGGGGCAAGTCAGACACGTCCGGCCCGAATCGGACGTGTCCGGCGGCGAGAGGTGGAAGACGACTAGGGTTTCGCCCGAATTTTTGGAGGAGTGCACATCTTTATAGGTAGAGGGAGCTAGGAGAGTCCAAATGAGGTGCGGTTTTCGGCCACGCGATCGTGATCGAACGCTCTAGACGATAGAAGGGTTTTTGGTGGGTTTTGGGTCAAATTGGAAGGGTGTTGGGCTGTAACACAAACGAGGCCTTTTCGGTCCCTCGGTTAACCGTTGGAGTATCCAACGAAGTCCAAATGGTACGAAACTTGACAGGCGGTCTACCGGTAGTAAACCAAGGCCGCTTGGCAAGTCTCGGTCCAATACAGAAATGTTTAATCCCCACACATGAAAGAAAGGTAGAAATGACCACCGGAGGAGAACGAAGCGCCGAAATGCAAAACGGACAACAGGGAAAATGCTCGAATGCATGAGATGAACACGTATGCAAATGCAATGCACATGATGACATGATATGAGATGCATGACAACGACAACAACACATGGAGGCAAAAAAACCCGAACTCGAGAGAATAAAATAACTTAACGCTGGAAACGGCAAGAGTTGGAGTACAAATTGGGAAAGTTACATCCAGGGTGTTACACGAAGCCATGTCGATCTCAGCGTGATTGGGTTGGCCGGCGAGGATGCTCCGGCTGACTTTGCTGTCGGAGGAGGGGAAGAAGATCTTAGGCGTCTGGAGATGGAGCCTGAGGTACTTCTCCGCTGTGATGGAGGGTTTCATCATTGGAGCAGCTCCGGTGAGTTGTACGACGCCGAGGCTGAAGCAGGACAAGAGAGACAACGAACAACGTTAACCTGAGTGGAATTCTAATAGCATCTCCAATACATGACGTAAAATACATAACCACAAAGTGCTAGATGTAAAATACATCAGCCGCTCATCTTTGAACTTAACTGTCGAAACTGAACTTAACTGTCGAAACTGAACTTAACTGTCGAAACTGAATTTTGCTGTCGAAACTGAATTTTGCTGTCGAAACTGAACGCACTACCAAGGTGAGGCCACACGTCGGTCGACTGACTTTCTCATCTCTGGTTAGTCGATTTTGCAGTCGTTGGATACGAAATCAAGGGCATGCGGTTCATCTTCAACCTCCACCCCCTGAGCCGCCAGCCACCACCGACAAAACAGCAGCCCCCCACCGCCCGCGGCCGGCGGTGCGCCGCCCCGCCCGCCCCGAAAACACTCCCACCGCCGGTCCGCCGCTGCCCCGGCCATTCCTCTAGGCCCCCCGTGCCGAGCTTTTTCTGCGGCAATCCCCACGCCACCGCCCCGCCAATGCCCCGCCAGAACCGACGACCACCACCCCCATCCTGAACCCTAAGATAGATAGTGGGGTACCTCTCCGGCGAGCCCCCCTCCCTGCTGCGGCTGGTTCTTCTTTCACCCCGGCGAGCCCCCACCCCCACCCCCTGAAAATCAACTGACCCAAAAGTCAATTCAGTCGACTGAAGTGTAGCTAAATCGGAGCAGCATCGCAAGCAAGAGCAAGAGAGAGAGCAGCAGCGCGAGCAATAGCGAGAGCAGACCGGGCAGGAGACCAAGAGCAAGAGCAGAGCAGCAGCGCGAGCGAGAGCTAAAGCAGCAGCAGCTCCTACTAATGTGGACGTCGCCGCTGAGGGAGCGACGCCATGGAGGAAGTGGCCAGCGACGCCTCCGTGGATGGAGTCGCGCCGTGTCGGCTTGGGACCGAGCGCCGGCAGCACCGTGAGATCGAATCAAGAGGAAAATGTGGCGATTGGTGTACAACCTCTTTGGTGGCGTCGATTAGGCCGCAGCTTCATCCAAGGAAACTGTCATGATGATGCTCTTCCGGTGGTGCAGGTGAAGATGGCGGTGTGGGAATGGAGGTGGCGCAAAAGATGAGGGGAATGTCGGGGTAGCTCCTTGGAGGTGGAGGACGGGGTGGCTAAACCGGCGGGATGATGAGATCGACAACGGATCCTCATCCGGTACGGTGGATGACGGACGTCGAGATGTTGCTGTGGATGACATCATCGGGGAAGAGGCTCCGACTGGGTGGCGGACGGAGCTGGGTGTGGGGTTTAGTCGTGGGTTTTCGCGGCCTCGGTGTATGAATGGGTGGGCGGATGGGATGGTAGTGGGGAACCATGGCTTAGAGACGCGCTTGTTCGAAATGTGGGGTAAGTTATGAAAGTTCCCCCACCGATTTGAGGCGGTTCTTTCGGTTCAGGGGTACCACGGGCATTTCGCGTGTCGGGATTTCACAGGAGGTGGGAGTTTTCGCGCGCGTTGTAATTTCGGAATAGCAAGGCATGGGTTGAGATGGAGGGAGTTGTCGGAGAACAACGAGACAAAGATATATCTTGAATATTTCGGACTAACAAGGCGCGGGTTGAAATCTCCGGACAAGCCTAACGTGTACTGTACAAAATAAATGCGCACTACAAATGTCATTCGAAACTTTGAATTCATGTTATGTTCAATTAAAATATTTTGCTACGTGTATAATGCATGCAACCTACTACTCAAATGAACGCTTTAGTGCATTCCAAACGTATATACTACTGCTTCAATATGAACTAAATTTGAATTCTTTTCTCTATTTGAATAAGATCTACAGTAATGATTGTTGTGGAGTCAAAGCATTTGAATTCATTTCTCTGTTTTAATAAGATCTACAATCATCATTATTGTCAAGTTAAACCATCGTTTGTGTATTATCTTCATAGCACACCACATGATTAGTCTCGAGTTACATATGAACTATGTGTACTATATGAACTCGAACTAGATTTTTTGAATCCACTTTATTTTGATTTCAAATCACATTACATTTCTGGTTCTAGCTAGATCTTCGTAATCTAAACCATATGTCATATGTATAATGTTTTTATCACATTATGTAAGGTGCCCCGCCCCCTACGCCTACAAGTATTTAGATATGAGTTGCAAACACCACACATTACCACAAATTCAAATAAAATGTGAGAATGTTCGATATATAGTATTGTTTAGATTGTTCGATATTTAGTTGTAAGCTGCAAACGCCACACATTATCAAAAATTCAAATATAGTAAGGTTTAGATTGTTCGGCATTTAGCTGTGAGTTGCAAATGCCATGCATTATCACATTATGGTATAACATGTGCACAGCACGTGTATCACCGCTATATTCATGCATGCAATGTTTGAAACACTATGATCTCCTATTCAAATATATGAATCTGCTTTCATATCAAATTATGATCTTTGTTAGTCTCTTACACCCACACAATCCTCTAACATTTGTAGCTACCACTAACTTTCTCTCGTGCATGCACACGCCCTCCTCCCCCTCCCCCTCCCTCGGCATTCTATCCACTGGGCACATTCATTTTTTTCTTTAGGTCATTCTCCCAGAGTCTCCACAACTCCTTTCGGACATACACCGATCGATAAACCTCTTGAGCGATGCCTGCCTACAACATACACACACACCTTCAATCTCCTCCTTTATGTGTCCTTGCCTCCTGTCTCTCATACGGTCAGACACACGTGTAAACTCTAGCCCCTCTTTTCATCAATCTCACAACCGCACACTCCTCCCCCTATCTAGCTAGTAGTTGGCCCTCTCGCACCACCTCCTAGCTCCACTCTCTCTGTCTATCCGTCTCGCTGGGCCTTATTAGCCTCTAACAAATGGATGTACACCGACCGATCTCTTGCTATACATATAGCTAGCTAGGTCCTTATAACTCGTTTTTACCCACACGTCAATCAATCTACCTCATTAGTTGTGTCTCTCCCTTCCTCCGACAAACAACAATTGATCTACCGATCTAGTTAGGGTTGCTTACCAAACACATGGTTCCCCTTCATCATCCATGGATGTGTCCCGACAGATCTATCACGCACAGGCACACACAGAAACACATCCCCACTCTTATTGATAACATTGTAGTTCCACCCTCAGTTTGTCTAGTAGGCCTCTCCCTCCATCTTCAAGAAGCAACTCCATCACCCATCCAGCACTCTACCCCTCTCCCTCCCTCTCCCTCCCTCTCTCTCTCCTCTCTGTCCCATCATATTTCCCGTCCTTCAGTTATGTATGGATGTCGACCGATCTCCCTCAAGACATAGTTGGGTCTCTCCTTCTCAACACATATACGAGTCGTTCTACCTCTATAGTTAGGCCTCTGCCTATCCCTCCCCCCACCCCCCTCCCCCCACACACACCGATACATCGAGCGCTCTAGTCATGTCTCCCTGCCACACACAAACTTGATATGTGCCCTCTAACATCCCGGTAGGCCAGTCGCCCTATATCTTTGACTTGCACACACACACAATTTCGATGGCTCTCTTCATCGATCTCGCACCCACCCACTTGATTCTCTCTTCGACTCTATCGATAGCTATGACCCCTCCCTCTCTTCTCGTGGATTGCCCGACCCTCTATGTATGATATCGATAGGCCTCCATTTCACACACATTGCATGCAAAATTTTGTTTGAGATGTCATCGACACATATTCCCACAAATAATTCACGAAATCAACCCCACCCCCACCCCAAAACAAAAAACACTCATGAACACGGTTTTTATCTCTCACACACACCCACGTAGGTGGGGGACGTGCACTAAGAGAAGAGGTGCATGCACGGCGCACGTACTCCCGTCTCTTTCCCAACCACACCCGCGCGGGTACATGATGGAGCTCATTTCTGTATGAAAAAGGCAGCCCACATGGGTTTTTTTTGCATGACAAATGTGGTAGCCAAACTAAATAAACTTCCATCATCATGAGAGAAGAGGTGCATGCATGGCGCACGTACTCCCGTCTCTTTCCCAACCACACCCGCGCGGGTACACGATGGAGCTCATTTCTGTATGAAAAAGGCAGCCCACATGGGTTTTTTGCATGACAAATGTGGTAGCCAAACTAAATAAACTTCCATCATCAACTAAATAAATTTGTCACGCATGCACCTTGGTCCCGTTGCACCTTCTAACGTGACTTATTACACCTAGACGGAGGGAGTAGTAAGTATACGAGATACGTGGCACACTGACTTAAGTCGAATACAAGTGCCCAAAATTTGTGTGCATGTTATAATAAGGATTCACTTAAAATAGTACGTGAGAGAACAGAGGGACCAATTGGACAGTGTTCCCGAGCAGTAGCGAGATGTGTGAGGTAAGAAACACTGCTGGCGCTTTTAATTTTTCTTATTAATTTGTTTGTTTCACCCTCTGACTGGTGGGACACAACGTACTACGTGGAGAGAGGTAAGGTGACTAAGGCTGCAATATTTCTGCACCACTATGGATAGTCTTACCACCAAAGCCACATGACACGATTATGATTGAAATCCCAATGACTCCTAGACACACACAAAAAACACGGCATGCTTGTCACACGAATTTAGGAATGTATAAAAGGTTGTTTCCCTCTCGTTGAACATAACGGGAGGGTTGTGTAGCTGGTTAGCCTGTTCGCTCATCAAACTTGAGGTCTCGAGTTCGATAACTACACTTGAGCATAATTTGTGCCAGGAGGATTCTTTTACTGGTCAAAATGTTTTCTAGGGTTTGCACGCTTCACACTCTCTCTCCAGTATATATATACACGCTGGAGCCTCAACGCTTGTAGTTGCTCTCTTCATACTCTCTCGCCCTCTCCCGCTGGAGCCTCGGCGCTTGTAGTTGCTCTCTTCACACTCTCTCGCCCTCTCTAGATCTAAACAAGACTTCATTGGCCTCTCTCTCCCCTCACTGCTGCTCAAAGAGCCGGCAGGATTCGTCCGTCGGGAAGGGAAGGAGGCTTAACGTTGTCGCCGTCGGTGAGGGACTACCGGCGCAGCTGTTCACTTTCCACCCAGCGGCGGTGCGGGAGGGCCTCCGACCCCTTCTTCTTTGTCGCCGTCCCGTCGCCCACCGAACCACACCCCAAGAACCTTAAGGTATAATTTACTTACTCCACATGCATTGCTCTAGCTGCATGTATACCATGAATCTAGGACGTGGTTCAAAGAGGAAAGGAATGGGGGAAAGTAGTGGGGAAGTTGTATCGCATAAATGCACGACATGGTTCAAAGAGGAAAGGAAGGGGCGAAAGTACTAGTTCAAAAAGGAAAGGAAGGGACAAGGCTATAGAGTTTGAGCAGGACTAGATTTGCTGCGCTCACATAGGGAAATGTGTCTAAAGATAACAAAACTGGGACCAACACAAATATGCTCCTTGGTTGTTTGTTCTTTGTTGCAACAAACTATGCATGACCACAGTACATTGGTAGATGCACATGGTGCTGGTGCGTCCACTGTCCCGTGCAACTCATTAGCTGTTGTTAATCTAAGTACCTGTTTGGTTAAAAAATTCCCTAGTCCCTACCTGCTTGGTTCCAGGGACTAAACATGGACTAGAGGTTATTAAATGACATGCTAAAAGACCATGTTACCCCTAGTAATGAACTAATAGAGACAAGGTGCGATGCATGGCAGGGGCAACTGTTGGAAAAAGTCCCAAAAAGACTCCATCGGGGTCTTCTTTCTTTAGTCCCAAATGCCCACTTTTAGTCCCTAAAAGTCCCTCCTGTTTGGTTTAGATGGGACTGACATGGAGTTATTTTAGTCCCTACACCAAAATGTCCTTGTAAACAAACACCCTCTAACAATGCCACTGGAAAATTGATGCAATGCCACAGTTAAAAGCAAATTACATGTTTAACGAATTTTATTGTTAATATAATCTCTATGTTTATGTTAATCAATGCCACCGTTTGAGAAATGCTACTGTCTTGCTTTCTTTCCCATTTAGATAAGGTAGATGCTTCTTTTTGTTGGCTTCTGTGTCATCCACCGTTATTGACCACTAATTGTTTCCTTTGCACCTCTGTGTAAACAGGGTTATCTACTTCACCTCGTTGCCATTGTGACCTTTTCTTGCAATGCACAAAACACTTTTGTTTTAAGAGTGTTTTGTGCAGTTCAACCAAAATGTCACACTGACAACGTTGCTTGATTGCTTGATCTTAGTGGAACCGCACAAGAGGAGATCTTACTTCCTATCCGTTAAGGCGAATTTGGTTCAGATCTTCTTCTTGTGAGTTGTTTGAATCCGCATCATGAGAGGTCACTACTAGCCTTCTTTCACATGATTCTGCAGTGTGGTTTCATATGTTATGCTACTTGTATGATAATGTTGCTTGATTTTAGTGAATTGCACAAATGGAGACAATACTTCCAATCTGTATGTGCACTGTAATATCCCATTGGGGTAAGATAAGGATATTTCAGAACTGCTGGCCTGTATTTTGCCACTTTCATCAGAAAATTAAGTTTAGTACTATACTTGTGCTCCCTAATTGACATGCCAAATCTTACATTGAAGGCGAAGCTTGTATATTACTGAACCAAGTGATGAAGGGGAAGAACAAGCGGAATAAAAACAAAAATCAACTCCCGGTGCTGTAATGATGCACTAGAACTGTGATGACACAAGTAATGATATAGTTTTGCATCTTAATTTATTGCTATGGCTGGAATGAGCAATTGTTTTGCCACTGATTTGATGCCACTCTTATTGTAATATGTAATTATCTCTACTTGTGCAAACAGGGATCTTCTTTGAAGATACCATATATTTTAGTGGAACTGCACAAGAAGATGTTGGAAACATTAAACTAATCGAGGAGTATATAGTAAGCATGGCCACCACCGTAGATAGCAACAGATGGTTCCGGAGAAGTGCTTCATCTGTATGCTCTACACCAATAAGCCTCCTCACAAAGGTTGGTACTCGCCCACTGATTTCATCCATATGATTGAGCTTTGTCATCTCTATTGGTGTTGTGCTACTATTTAGATACTGTCATGAAAAAGTGGTATTGTCCTTGAGAAGTGCTTCATTTGTGTTGTTTTAAATATTTCCTTTCCTTTTTTGAGCAAATAGGGATGCTAGCATTTAGTAGTCCTCTTGTTTTTGCACAACAGGATCATCTTCCTCTAAAGAAGAATATGGAGTACGTGAAGTGACTAGTTCCGATTATGTCAGGATGAAGAAGCCATGTATATCTTCTCATCAGAAGGAGCAGTTGAAGGATGGTTACATTACTCCCCACAAGACCAAACTAACTTCAGCTCAGAAGGACTGACAAATCTCCATTTTTTTTGCTGTGATGCGTGAGTACAATGTTATTCTAGGATTCTTTCTGGTGAGTTCCATTTTTTCTAGAAGTGTGCTCTACATGGACCATGTATGTGCCTCTTGAAACTTTCAATTCACAGTACAGTTTGCTTTATACTAATCACTTTTTTGTATTTGTGCAAACAGGGGTGCTCAGCTTGATTTCAATGGGAATTGCACAAAATGTTCATGAATACATCAAATCATTCATTTCCACCATAAGAAGGGAGGTGCCGATAAGTTCAAGGTGTTGCAACATATAAGGGCGAAATCATACAAGCTACGCGCGAATTTGGTTGATTTTGGTGGAACTGCACAAAAACAATAGCTGGTTTATTTTGCACGAGGTGCCATGTCAATGTCCGAACTGATGGCAAACCCTGCCCATTCCACAATCATAGGCATTTGATATTTTGGAATGGGACAACCTTGTCAAATTTTGCTCATTGATTTTAGCAAGACATGCGTTTGATATTTTTTAATGGGACGCCCTTTGTTGTCAGCAGCGTCGATCAATTTTTTTCTTTATTCTTTAGTTGTGAAGTAAATATTGCCTCTGACATGTGAGTCGCTGAGAACAAAATCATCGATTGTTTTGAATGTTCTCTATGAATTGCCAGGTCTGTGTGTTTGATTGCAATGTACAGAAACGCTAAAAAGCTGCTCAAACTCTTTGTACTCCTTCTGTTCCTTTTTAGTTTGCACATTGTGAAAGTGCATGCTTTTTTGTATAATATTGCTCAAAGTAGAGATACTTTGACTACAGACAAAACTTGTATGCAGACTAGAAAGGACCGGAGGGAGTACATGTGAAACTGCTGCAAACGAGGTGATCACCCTGGGAATAATGCTAGTACGTATTGTTTTGCATGGTCATCCAATGCCAGTGATACATGAATTCGAACTAATCGAAATAAATTCATTCATACACGGTCGGATTTCATATAAACATGCCGGATTTCATTACATTTCATACATTCTTCAACTAAAAAGGGGTGCGCTGGAGGTATAATTAATTAACCAAAGCTACCCACCTGTGTCCCGCTGAGCCGAACAGAAGCTTCAGTGACTTAACTATAGGTGTAGTTGCGTAACTGACATGTGGCATGTTGGGCCCACGTGTCAGTCAGCCAACTGCACCAACAGTTAAGTAGAACCAGTGTTCTTCTCCAGCGCGGCTCTCGGACTCCACGTCGCCGCTAAGAAGCTAACCGGCCGTCAATGGTCAACCCGCCTAGCTTGGCTTCAACCGGAGGGTAGCAGCGGTGGCCTTACTTGGACCCGAGCGGCGGCGACCTACCATGTTCTACTCTTCCTCGTTTTCTGTGTGGCGCGGCCTCGTTGGCAGCGGGGCGGGGCCTCGGCGGAGCCGGCGATGTCTTCTGTCTCGTTGCCGGCAGGGTGGGGCCTCGGCTGAGCCGGCGATGTCCTCTGCCTCGTTGTTGGCGGGGCGGGGCCTTGGCGGAGCCGGCGGTGTCCTCTGCCTCATTGTTGGCGCTGCGGGGCCTCGGCGGAGCAGGGCCTCGTCGAAGCCAGCAGAGCGGGGACTCGTCGGAGCTGGCATTGTCCTTTGCCTCGTCCTCGGTCTCGCTAAACAGCGCCTCGCCCGCTTCATCGCCCTCTTTGCTAGCCTCTTTGTAGGCGGCCGCAGCCTCTGCCACCTGCATGCGATACCGCCAGCGCTCGAGGCGGCCCTTGCGGGCGGAGCGGTATGAGTCGAGCAGCGCCTCCTGCTCCGCCCGCTCCGCGGTGATCTGCTCCTCCGCCTGTAGGTGCTCCTGGAGGAGACGGTGGTTGTAGGCGGCGTCGGCCTACGCCTCCCGGAACTGCTCCTCACGCATCTGCCTCACCCTGTCCATATATTGGGTACGGGCCTCGCCGATGGTCATGGTGCAATGCATCGACAAGGATGGCGCGGAGGAGGGGGTTGGCGCCGGATCGTCGACTACCATGTTCTCCATTGGGACGTCGTCGTCCTCCGGCTGCCTGCCGGCCAGCCGGTCCGCAGCAATGGCTGCCATCTCCTTGTGGTCCGTCGTCCGCCCGTCCCGAAGAGTGCTGGAGTGCGAGGAAGCCATGGTGGGCAGTAGTGGTGTGGACAGGGGAAAGGGAACGGATGCGGATGACTGCGGCTATGGCCGGCGCAGCAATTTATATAGCAATGGTGGGCGGGCGGAGGGACGGACGTGTGGCGCCGGAGTAGCCGCCTCGGCAATCGCGTATCATTAATGTGGGCGGCAGATGGACGGACAGATGACACTTGTGTCATTTGAAGGCGGAGCAATAGCCTGCATCGGGAAGCGGGGTGGGCGGCGCTGACTGTTTCGGGCGGAAAGCATGCGCGGGCGAGGAGATGACTTTACTTGGAGAGGATGACAATGGGGACCCACCAGGTCCATAGCCTCACGTAGGCAAGTGCCTCCTTATTATATATATATATAATTTATTTTTCTTCCTCCTGGTTTCCTGACATCACGGTCCCACCATTGTCAACCTATGTAGTCGTCAATAAACGAGAGAATTGCACAAGAAGCGGCCGACAGCTGGGACCAAGCAGCTCGAGCAGTATTTTGTGTTTTTGAGGTGTGAGCACTGCAGAGTTTTTCGATGTTTAGCCCAGATATTAATTTTTCTCCTCTGAACAACAACGAAAACATCGCTGCAGGTATTAACTGGGCGGGCTGTGGCCCGTCTAGCCCAGGCCAGATATCCAGCCCAGATATTAATTTTTTTCAAGCTGAAAATGGCTAGCCCAGCTATAATTTTTTTTAGGAATACCCAGGCAAGGTCAAGTTGTTATTCTCCGCCCCGTTGGGCTACAAATCTTTCCTAGGAGGGATGCATTAGGCTTAACAAGAAATTGGGCTTTAAGAAATAATAAATGGGATGTAATTATAAAAACTGGGGAGTAACTATAAAAAAATGCACCAAACACGTGATTACTTTATAAAATATTATTTTTGGATATTGAAACTTTTAATTTCATTAATTGTTGTGAGCACAATGTTTTTTTGGATTTTTACGTAATATAAATTTATATTGAAATTTTATTTAATCTGACTAGAAATTTTGGGATTAAAATATTTCGGATCCCATCAAAATGTGGGAAAATTTTATTGAATTTTGTTTTGAACGGTTGGTTGAAATGGGCTGTACTTTTAACAAACTGTAAATGGGCTGTAGTAAATTCCATTAGAATTCAAAAATGGGCTACACATTCTTACAAATCTCAAATGGGCTATAAGTTCTCTGCCACACACTTCTGGCCTTACTAAGTTGACGCGTCCCCTAAAAAAACAGAGTTGACGCGTATGCAAGGCTTTTTCAACTTATATTCAACACAGGGTTCTAGCAGCAGTGGCCGTTGGATGTCCATCCAAGGGATGCCCTTCTTCTTCTTCAATCTCGGATATTCTAGCTTCACCCGCCCAAAAAATGATTCCTCCCCCTGTCATCTGGGGCGCACCGTTTCGGAAGCTGACCTGTGGGCCTACTAAGTTGACGTACCAAGGGCTTTGTCAACTTAGTCAATATAAATGATTCTAGCTGTAGTGACCATATGATGTCCATCCCACGGCCGTCGTGCTTCTTCAACCTCTGGTCTTCTTGCTCCAGCCGCCCAAAGCAGCGCCGGTCGTGCCGCCCGCTCCTGCCTCCCATGGCCGACTGTGCTGCCGCGGAGGCCTCACCGCCCCCTACTACTCCCACCGCTGGCCAGGCCATCCCTCCACTCACCCACACCCCCTGTTATTCTGCGGCGACGGCAGCGCAGCCGAACCAGTGAACCCTCGTACTCCTCCCTGCGTGTGCATCCACAATCGCATCTTCCCCGGCTCCGCATCGTCCCCTTCCTAGGCCTCGCCATCGTCCATCGCCCTGGTGCTCTCGGCGCGGCATGGTCAACATGGTCAAGGAATGACTTCCATCGGACATGGACTATACGTGGAGAGGCTGACAGCTGGGTCCACGGCAGCCGCAAGGAAGTGCCTCCTTATTACGCGCAAAATAATTATTCCTCCGCCTGACAGCGGGGACTCACCGGACGGCCACCGTATTTCATGAAAAAATGATTCGCCCCCTGACTTCTGGGACCCACGAGCTACATCTTCGCACGCAAGGAAGTGCGTCCGAAAAAAAACGATTCGCCCCCTGACTACTGGGACCCACCAGCTACATCTTCGCATGCAAGGAAGTGCGTTTGAAAAAAACGATTCACCCCCCGACTGCTGGGACCCACCAGCTACACCTTCGCATGCAAGGAAGTGCGTCCGGTTAAAAAAACGATTCGCCCCCCTGACTGCTAGGACCCAGCAGCTACACCTTCGCACGCAAGGAAGTCCGTCTGAGCAAAAAAAAAGATTCGCCCCACTGACTGCTGGGACCCACCAGCTACATCTTCGCAGGCAAGGAAGTGCCTGACAGTCGGGACCCACCTGGTCGAATCGTACGTAGCGTTGTCATTCTGGTCACGAATGTGTACGTACATACTGGTCGATGTAGAGGCGTGCATGTGTCGTAGTAGAGGCGCGCACGTGTCGTAGAAGAGGCACGCACGTAGCATGTACACGTATGTACAGCGGCCAGGGTGCAAGAAAGAAAATACGGCCACATATGTGTACATACGGGCAGGGTCCCGAACGCCTACTCATGCATACGTACGGCCAGGGCTCGTGTACATGGCTGGGTCGGAACGGAGAAACAGCGTCGTCGTCGTGTTCATGGGGAGGCAACAGAATGCGTTGTGTTCATGGGGAGGCAACGGAATGCGTCGTGTTCATGGGGAGGCAACGGAATGCGTCGTGTTCATCGGGAGGCAATGGAATGTGTCGTGTTCATTGGGAGGCAACGGAACGCGTGGGAGGCAACCGGCTGGGTCGGAACGGAATGCGTGGTCATGTTCATCGGGAGGGCTTGGACGGAACAGGCGATGGAAACGAGGCCTGGCGTACCGCAGAACGGAGGAAACAGACCTCCTACGGTCAAAACGGGGGTCCTATTGATCGGGAGGGGTGTGGCGTACCGCAAAACGGAGGAAACGGACCTCCTACGGTCAAAACGGGGGTCCTGTTGATCGGGAGGGGTTTGGCGTACCGCCAAACGGACGAAACGGACCTCCTACGGTCGAAACGGGGGTCATGTTCATCGGGAGGGGTGTGGCGTACCGCAAACGGGACTCCACGGGATATTGTTCATCTCCACCGTCGACCTCCTCCAGCCTTCACGGGCTACCGTCGACCTCCTCCAGCCTCCACGGGCTCCTGTTCATCCAGCCTCCACCGCGCGCTACTCCACCGGCTACTGTTCAACCACCCCTCCACCGTCTACTGTTCATCCAGCCCTCCACACCACGGGGTCCTGTTCAACCACCCCTCCACGGGCACCCCTCCATCATCTACTGTTCATCCAGCCATCCACACCACAGGGTCCTGTTCATCCAGAGGCAACGCCAGCGCTCACTGTTCATCCACCCCCCCCCCCGGCAACGCTCACTGTTCATCCAATCGATCGGCTTCAGTTAGCAGTAGTAGCGAAGGAATCCCTCGATCGGGTTCAGTTAACAGGCATCGATCGATCGCTCGGGTTCAGTAACGCGTAGCGTGCAGTGCAATCGCTCGGGTTCAGTTAGAGCCAACGCATCGTACACACGCGTGTACGTGTACGAGAGAAACGCGCATCGCTCGGCCCCCGACCTCCCACCGTAACCAGGAACTCCCTGAAATTTTCCTCAACCTCGCTTCTACCATGGTTTTTTCCGTCATGGACGGCCCAAAGAATGTCATGCAGCTGCGTCTCTGGCCCGCCCAGGATGAAAAGCCCATTTTCTGTCATGATTTTTTTCATAGAAGTAGGAGCCCACCTCATCTATGATGATACCGGGTTTTGTCACAATTATCTTCATAGAAGTGTCATATGTATGACAGAAAAAAATTCTTTCGGCCCAAAATGTCATGGATGTGTCTTTTTTTTGTAGTGTAAGGGGCTGATTTGGATCCATATGTTTCATGCTATGGTTAGGTTTACCTTAATTCTTCTTTCGTAGTTGCGAATGCTTGCAAGAGGGGTTAATCATAAGTGGGAGGCTTGTCCAAGGAAGGGCAACACCCAAGTACTGGTCCACACACATATAAAATTATCAAAGTAACAAATGTGAATCATATGAGCATGATGAAAACTAACTTGGAAACAATTCCCATGTGTCCTCGGGAGCGCTTTGCACTATATAAGATTTTGTACATGCTTGTCATTTGCTACAAAAAGGATTGGGACACCTTGCTGCACCTTTTTTACTTCATTTACTTGTTACCTGTTACGAATTATCTTATCACAAAACTATCTGTTACTGATAATTTCAGCGCTTGCAGAGAATACCTTGCTGAAAACCACTTGTCATTTCCTTCTGCTCCTCGTTGGGTTCGACACTCTTACTTATCGAAAGGACTACGATAGATCCCGTATACTTGTGGGTCATCAAGACTCTTTTCTGGCACCGTTACTAGGGAGTGAAGCGCCTTTGTTAAGTGGAATTTTGTAAGGAAACATTTATATAGTGTGCTGAAATTTACTGTCACTTGTTACTATGGAAAATAATCCTTTGAGGGGCTTGTTCGGGGTATCTTCACCTCGAATGGAACCACAATTAGTTCCTCCTCAACCTATTGCACGTACTGAAAATATTTATTATGAAATTCCTTCGGGTATGATAGAGAAACTGCTAGTTAATCCTTATGCAGGAGATGGAACATTACATCCCGACATGCACCTAATATATGTGGATGAAGTTTGTGGACTATTTAAGCTTGCAGGTATGCCCTAGGATGTTGTCAATAAGAAGTTCTTCCCTTTATCTTTTCAGGGAAAGGCATTGACATTGCATAGGCTATTGGATGATATTGGATCATGGAACTAGAACCGATTGAAATTGGAATTTCATTAGAAGTTTTATCCCATGCATCTGGTTCATCATGATCGGAATTATATATATAATTTTTGGCCTCGTGAAGGAGAAAGTATCACTCAAGCTTGTGGGAGGCTTAAGTCAATGTTATATTCATGCCCCAATCAGGTGCTCTCAAGAGAAATTATTATTCAAAAAATTTATGCTCGGCTTTCTCATAATGATCGATCCATGCTCGATACTTCTTTTACCGATTCCTATATGAAGAAAGATACTGAATTCAAATGGGATTTATTGGAAAGAATTAAACACAACTCTGAATACCGGGAACTCGACGAAGGTAAAAAGTCAGGTATAAACCTTAAGTTTGATCATGTTAAATATTTTATGGATACTGATGCTTTTCGTGATTTTAGCACTAAATATGGACTTGACTCTGAGATAATAGCTTCTTTTTGTGAATCGTTTGCTACTCATGTTGATCTCCCTAAGGAGAAGTGGCTTAAATATCATCCTCCCATTGAATTTAAAGTAGTTGAACCTATTAAAAGTTGAATAAGAAACTATTATTTATAATGTTGATCCTATTGTTCCTACTGTTTACATTGAGAAACCACCTTTTCCTGTTAGAATAAAGGATCATGCTAAAGCTTCAATTCTGGCCAACAAAAGTAATATAAGAACACCTAAACCCCCTGAGCAAATTAAAGTTGAACCTAGTATTGTTATGGTTAAAGATCTCTTGGTTGATAATATTGATGGGCATGTTATTTATTTCTGTGATGAAGCTGCTAGAATTGCTAAACTTGATATGAAAGATAAACATAGACCTGTTGTTGGCATGCCCGTTGTTTATGTTAAAATAGGAGATCATTATTACCATGGCTTATGTGATGTGGGTGCTAGCGTGAGTGCTATTTTTATACCTTATATGAAGAAATTATGAATGATATTGCACCTACTGAGATAGAAGATATTGATGTTACTATTAAGCTTGCTAATAGAGGTACTATATCACCAATTGGGATTGTTAGAGATGTTGAAGTCTTGTGTGGGAAGATCGAATATCCTACAGATTTTCTTGTTCTTGGTTCCCCACAAGATAATTTTTGTCCCATTATATTTGGTAGACCTTTCTTGAATACTGTTAATGCTAAGATAGACTACGAGAAAGATATTGTTACTGTTGGTTTAGGGGATATGTCTCATGATTTTAATTTCTCTAAATTTCATAGACAACCCCATGATAAAGAATTGCCTAGCAAGGATGAAATTATTGGTCTTGCTTCTATTATCGTGCCTCCTGTTCATCCCTTAGAACAATATTTGCTAGACCATGAAAATGATATGTTTATGAATGAAAGAAGGGAAATAGATGAAGTATTCTTTAAACAGTGACCTATTTTGAAACACAATTTGCCAGTTGAAATCCTTTGGATCCTCCTCCACCTAAGGGAGATACCGTGTTTGAGCTTAAACCATAACCTGATACTCTAAAATATGCTTATCTTGATGAAAAGAAGATATACCCTGTTATTATTAGTGCTAACCTTTCAGAGCATGAAGAAAATAAATTATTGAAAACTCTGAAGAAGCACCATGCCGCTATTGGATATACTCTTGATGATCTTAAGGGCATTAGCCCCAATCTATGCCAGCGCAAAATTAAATTGGAGAAAGATTCCAAACCAGTTGTTGATCATCAACGATGGTTAAATCCCAAGATGAAAGAAGTGGTAAGAAATGAAATACTAAAGCTTATGGAGGCAGGTATAACTTATCCTATTGCTGATAGTCAATGGGTAAGTCCCGATCATTGTGTCCCTAAGAAGGGAGGTATTACTATTGTTCCTAATGATAAGAATGAATTGATTCCTCAAAGAATTGTTACAGGTTATAAAATGGTAATGGATTTTCGCAAATTAAATAAAGCTAATAGAACAGAGAATTACTCCCTACCTTTTATTGATCAAATGCTAGAAAGACTGTCCAAACATACTCATTTTTGCTTTCTAGATGGTGATTCTGGTTTCTCTCAAATACCTATGTCAAAAGATGATCAAGATAAAACCACTTTTACTTGCCCTTTCGATACCCTTGCGTATAGACGTATGCCTTTTGGTTTATGCAATGCACCTGATACCTTTCAAATATGTATGACTGCTATATTCTTTAACTTTCGTGAAAAGATTGTTGAGGTTTTCATGGATGATTTCTCCATTTACGGAACTTCTTTTGTTGATTGCTTAAGCAATCTTAACTGAGTTTTGCAGAGATGTGAAGAAACTAATCTTGTTTTGAATTGGGAGAGGTGCCACTTTATGGTTAATGAAGGTATTGTCTTGGGCGTAAATTTTCCGAAAGAGGTATTGAAGTTGATAAAGCTAAAGTAGATGCTATTGAAAAGATATCGTGTCCTAAAGATATCAAAGGTATAAGAAGTTTCCTTGGTCATGCTAGTTTCTATAGGAAGTTTATTAAAGACTTCTCTAAAATTTCTAGGCCTCTCACTAATCTCTTACAAAAAGATGTTCCTTTTGTTTTTTATGATGATTGTGTAGAAGCATCTGAAATACTTACGAAAGCCTTGATTTTTGCTCATATTGTTCATCCACCTGATTGGAATTTACCTTTTGAAATTATGTGTGATGCTAGTGATTATGATTTTGGTGCTATTCTAGGACAAAGAGTTGATAAGAAATTAAATGTTATTCAGTATGCTAGTAAAACTCTAGACAGTGCCCAGAGAAATTATGCTACCATTGAAAAAGAATTTTTAGCAGTTGTATTTCCATGTGATAAGTTCAGACCTTATATTGTTGATTCCAAAGTAATTGTTCACACCGATCATGCTGCTATTAAATATCTTATGGAAAAGAAAGATGCTAAACCAAGACTTATTAGATGGGTCCTCTTGCTACAAGAATTTGCTTTGCATATTATTGATAGAAAGGGAGCTGAGAACCCTGTTGCAGACAACCTATCTAGGTTAGAATATGTTCTCGATGACCCATTGCCTATTGATGATAGCTTTCCTAATGAGAAATTTAATGACATAAATGCTTCTCGTAATACTCCATGGTATGTGTCGGCGTCCTGGGAACGCAGGTCCCCAGACTTGCTTGCCTGCGGCCCGCAGCGTGGCTCCGTCAGCGGCCCCGTACGACCAATCTTCACCAGCAAACACTGAAGACCTTCGTGAGGGGCCAAGCCTCGTGAGGCGGACAACGCAAGACCTCCTCGGGGTGGCCTCAACAGGCTGGCTCGCGAGGGGCAGAGAGATCAAGGCAAGGGACACCCCGTGAGATCCCTGTGACGCAAGCCATGACGACCAAGGCCAGGCGGGCGCCAGTGCGCGTAGTGTCCTCGTTTTCTCGTTGGTGCTAATGAGGCAAGTGTAAGCGAGGAGTCCCAAGGCGAGCCTTCACTTGTACTAAGAGGGAACACTGCTTGTGAATCCACTTCCATAAAGGCCAAAGTTATTCCATATGAGCCTACCATACCTTCCTATATGAGGTATTTACCTGTCGTTCCAAGTAAATTTGTATGTGCCAAACTCTAAACCTTCAAATGAAATTCTGTTTTGTATGCTCGAATAGCTCATGTATCAACTAGGGCTATCTATATCTTCCAAGCTAGGTGGGTTGTTCTCACGATGAGTGGACTCCGCTGATCATTTACGAGAAAATGGCTGGTAATCGGCATGCCCAGTCCCATGCTCAAATCAAATAAAAATAATTTCAACAAAACTCCCCTAGGATTGTTGTTAGTTGGACGGCACCCGTTATTTCAAAAAAGCCATGGATTGATGTTTGTTGGTGGTGGGGGAGTATAAACTTTACCATTCTATTTGGGAACCGCCTATAATGTGTGTAGCATGGAAGATATAGAGATCTCTTGGTTGTTATGTTGACAATGAAAGTATGCCACTCAAAATATTATTTATCTCTGTTTCAAAACTCGAGCTCTGGCACCTCTGCAAATCCCTGCTTCCCTCTGCGAAGGGCCTATCTATTTACTTTTATGTTGAGTCATCATCCTCTTATTAAAAAGCACTAGTTGGAGAGCACCACCGTCATTCGCATGCATTGCTATTAATTTACATTGAGTATGACTGTGACTGGATCTCTTTTACAATGAATTACAATGTCTAGTCAGTCCTTGATCTTTAGGGGTGATCTGCATTTATGTTTTGCGGTCTCAGAAAGGGCTAGCGAGATACCATCTTGTTATATCATGTTATGATTGTTTTGAGAAAGAGTTGTCATCCGAGATTTATTATTATTGC
Organism: Triticum urartu; assembly: GCF_003073215.2. Classification (NCBI taxonomy): domain Eukaryota; kingdom Viridiplantae; phylum Streptophyta; class Magnoliopsida; order Poales; family Poaceae; genus Triticum; species Triticum urartu. The sequence continues at coordinate 355,678,410 of NC_053023.1, forward strand.
TCGTTAGTTGATTATGCCATTGATATGAGTAAACATGAGACCCAAATGTTATTTTAAATATGGTTAGTTCATAATCTTTGCTTAAAACTTGAATGTTGGCTTTACATATTTGCAAGAACAAGATCAAACAGAGTTTGTAAAAATTTTCTTTATCACTTTCAGTTTGTCAACTGAATTGCTTGAGGACAAGCAAATGCTTAAGCTTGGGGGAGTTGATACGTCTCCAACGTATCTACCTTTCCAAACACGTTTGCGCTTGTTTTGGACTCTAACTTGCATGATTTGAATGGACCTAACCCGGACTGACGCTGTTTTCAGCAGAACTGTCGTGGTGTTATTTTTGTCCAGAAATAAAAGTTCTTGGAATGACCTAAAAATCCACGGAGACAAGTTTTGGAATTAATGAAAAATATTGGCGAAAGAATCAGCATCAGGGGGCCCACACCCTGTCCACGAGGGTGCAGGGCGCGCCCCTGCCTCGTGGGCCCCTTGGGACTCCACCGACCTCAACCCCAACTCCATATATTCACTTTCGGGGAGAAAAAATTGGGGAGAAGGATTCATCGCGTTTTATGATACGGAGCCGCCGCCAAGCCCTAATCTTCCTTAGGAGAGCTGATATGGAGTCCGTTCGGGGCTCTGGAGAGGGTAATCCGTCGCCATCGTCATCATCAACCATCCTCCATCACTAATTTCAAGATGCTCACCGCCGTGTGTGAGTACTCTCATCGTAGGTTTGCTGGACGGTGATTAGTTGGATGAGATTTACCATGTAATCATGTTAGTTTTGTTAGGGTTTGATCCCTAGTATCCATTATGTTCTAAGATTGATGTTCCTATGACTTTGCTATGCTTAATTCTTGTCACTAGGGCCCGAGTGCCATGATTTCAGATCTGAACCTATTATGTTTTCATGAATATATGTGAGTTCTTGATCCTATCTTGCAAGTCAATAGTCACCTACTATGTGTTATGATCCGGCAACCCCAAAGTGACAATAATCGGGACCACTCCCAATGATGACCGTAGTTTGAGGAGTTCATGTATTCACTAAGTGTTAATGCTTTGGTCCGGTACTCTATTAAAAGGAGGCCTTAATATCCCTTAGTTTCCAATAGGACCCCGCTGCCACGGGAGGGTAGGACAAAAGATGTCATGCAAGTTCTTTTCCATAAGCACGTATGACTATATTCGGAATACATGCCTACATTACATTGATGAATTGGAGCTAGTTCAGTGTCACCCTATGTTATAACTATTGCATGAGGAATCGCATCCGACATAATTATCCATCATTGATCCATTGCCTATGAGCTTTTCACATATTGATCTTTGCTTAGTTACTTTTTCGTTACCACTGTTACGATTGCTACAAAAACTACTACTGTTACTTTTGCCACTATTACCGTTACTTCCATACTACTTTGCTACTAAATATTGCTGCAGATATTAAGTCTTTCAGGTGTGGTTGAATTGACAACTCAACTGCTAATACTTGAGAATATTCTTTGGCTCCCCTTGTGTCGAACCAATAAATTTGGGTTGAATACTCTACCCTCGAAAACTATTTGCAATCCCCTTTACTTGTGGGTTATCACAGCACCAAGAGTAGCTAACTATTCAAAATATAAACCACTAAAGCAAAAACTAATTGGAAAAACGGTGGATGTCGGCGTTCTGGGAATGGGGCTCCCCAGACTTGCCTGCCTGCGGCCCACGGCGTGGCTGGGCTGGCAGGCCTGTACGGCCCATCTTCGTCGACAAGGGATTCAAGACCCTCGCGAGGGGCCAAGCCTCGCGAGGTGGACGACGCAAGACCTCCTCAGGAGCGGCCTCGCTAGGCAGCCTCATGAGGGGTGGAGAGATCAAGGTAAGGCAAACCTCACGAGGTCCTCGTGAGGTGAGCCATGAAGATCGAGGCCAGGCGGGCGCCAGCGCGCAGTGTCCTTGTTTCCTATTTAGTGCTAAGGGGGCAAGTGCAGACACGGAGTACCGATGCATCAAGCAAAGGTTTCCATTTTGGTGCAATGAGACCAAGACCAGAAGGATGGCAAGACAGAGGTCACCATGGATCCCAGGACAGCGTCATCCCCAGAGCCTTTGGCAGGCAAAGACCACTTTTGTCAGGATAAGTTGTACTAGTTGTCCCCCTTCAAATTGGCCGTTGTTGACTCCCTTCCCGCTCAATATTTGGGGAGAGGACAATGGCAAATATAAGTAGAACTAGCCACCACAGTAGAGGAGGAGTATCGACCTGCTCACAAGTCGAGAACGGATCCAAGATCATCTCACCCACACAAGTTAACCAAACACAAGAACAACTCGACCTCACGAGGTTGTTCTTCCCCTTGTAGTGTTCATCATCAGCCCAAGAGGAAATCCACCACCATCACACTTGAGTAGGGTATTACACCACAACGGTGCCCGGACCAGTATAAATCTTGTGTCTTTCTGTGTTGTGAGTTCGTCGAGTTCGTCCGCAAGATCTTAGAGAGCTAGGGCGTGGATCGATAGGGAGAAAACCTTCGCGCGCACCCCAGTATTCGAACCTTGAGGGTCTGTCGGAACCCGTGATCCGACATTTGGCATGCCAGGTAGGGGTGTGCCGTAGCTTCTCTTCCATCGATCTGCGCTCCGTTGATACCGCACTTCGCCCACATGGCAGGCGCCCTGCCTTCAACTCCGACGGCCGGCGTTAACGATGGGGCTAGGGGGCTCTAAGCCCTGGCCCCCGCCCTGCGGCGGGTGTAGTGGCCACCCAAGTTCAAGCCAAAGATGCCGCCGCGCTACGACGGCACGGCGGACCCGTCAGCTTTCCTGCTGGCGTATAAGGAGGCCGTCCTCGAAGCCGAGGGTGATGACAAGGTCATGGCCAACTGGCTTCCCATGGCCCACGGCGGCGAGCCGCGCGCCTGGCTGCTAGACCTTCCCGGATCCATGGTGGCGTCTTGGGAGGCGCTCCACGACCTCCTCACTGCGCGCTACGCAGCACCGGCGCACCACGCAGTCGCGACCCTGCTAGGCGGCTCATAGGCGCCGCCTTTAGAGCGCCACATCAAGCCATTCCTCCGCCAGATCAGCGCCGCTTCCACGCGCTCGGGGGCTCCGCCGGGTTGGGCCGCACCTGAGGCCGACCCCACCTTCAACTCAGAAGACCACCCCATCACCGCCACCGGCTCGGGCATGCTTCCGATGCTCTGCACGCCCACCTTCTGCAACGTGGCCATCACCAAGACCCTCATCGATGGCGGCGCTGGCCTTAACTTGCTCTCCATGGAGGCCTTCAGCCTTCTTCATGTGCCGCTCGAGCAACTCAGCCTAAGCAAGCCTTTCTCAGGAGTTGGTGGTGGCGTCGCCCGCTCCCTAGGGCAGATCCACCTTCCCGTCACCTTTGGCACGCGCGACAACTACCGCACCGAGCTGGTCGACTTCGACATCGCCCACATCGGCCTCCCGTACAATGCCATCCTCGAGTACCCGGCTCTGGCCCAGTTCATGGCGGCGACTCATCCAGCCTACGATCTCATGAAAATGCCAGGAAGGAAAGGTGTCCTCACCATTAAAGGGGACACCAAGGAGGCCGTGACGGCGCTCAAACTTGCCTTCAGGACTGCTGCGGCGGCACAGCCCATCGGCACCGGTGCCCCCGAGGCCAAGGAGGCCGCGCCAACCAAGAAGAAGCAGTTGTTCACCCAAGACAAGGCAGACACAAAGCATGTGCTGGTCGACGAGGACGGTTCCTCTGGAGCCACCTTCACCATAGGTGCCGGCCTCAACCCCAGCCAGGAGGAAGCATTGGTGAAGTTCTTGTGCGCGAACAAGGACATATTCGTGTGGGAGCCCAATCAGCTGGTGGGGGTCCCGAGAGAGGTGATTCAACACCACTTAAGGGTGTGCCCCAATGTGCGCCCTGTGATGCAGTGAGCAAGGAGGCAGTCCACGGAGAAGCAGGCCTTCATCGTCTAAGAGACCCACAAGTTGGTGGCGGCGGGTGCCGTTCGTGAGGTTAGGTACCCCGAATGGCTGGCGAACCCAATCGTGGTGCCGAAGAAAGGCAGGAAGGAGCGAATGTGTGTCGACTTCACCAACCTCAACAAGGCATGCCCTCAAGATCCGTTCCCTCTCCCGCGCATCGACCAGATCGTCGACTCCACCGCTGAGTGCGACCTACGATGCTTCCTGGATGCGTTCTCAGGGTATCACCAAATCAAGATGGCGGTGAAAGATGTAGAGAAGACAGCCTTCCTGACCCCGTGTGGGTGTACTGCTACACCTGTATGCCCTTCGGACTGCGCAACGCGGGTGCGACTTTTCAGCGGCTGATGCACATCGCTTTAGGGCGGCAGCTCGGGAGGAACACGGAGGCCTACGTCGACGACATTGTGGTGAAGTCTCAGGAGGCGAGAACCTTGATCCAATACCTGGAGGAGACCTTCGAAAGCCTGCGCCAGGTGAACTTGCGGCTTAACCCAGAAAAGTGTGTGTTTGGTGTCCCTTCCGGCAAGCTGCTGGGATTCCTCATGTCACACGGAGGGATCGAGGCGAACCCGGAGAAGATCAAGGCCATTGAGGGCATGAGCCCGCCGCAGACCCTCAAGGAAATGCAAAAGCTGGCTGGTCGGGTGACTGCATTAGGGCGCTTCATCTCCAAGCTGGGAGAGCGCGCCTTACCCTTTTTCAAGCTGATGAAGAAGAAGGGCCCGTTCGAGTGGACTACGGAAGCCAACGGAGCCTTCCAAGACCTCAAGAGATACCTGACCAGCCCACCGGTGTTGGTGGCGCCACGGCCTCTCGAGCCTCTAGTACTTTACCTTGCCGCCACCCCATACTCCGCCAGCGCTGTGCTAGTGGCGGTTCGGGAATAGCACCAGGCCAAGAGTGCGCTGCGCCAAGCTACGTCGCCAGCCAGGATGACGCAAGATCAGGAAGGCGCAGCAAAAGCCATAGCGGCAGCAACAGAAGACCAAGCTCGGCAGCATGACACTATAGAGATTCCCGCAAGCGGCCAGGTGCCAGGGGTTCCACCACCTCAGGAGGCACCCCAGCTTGCACAAGACGCGAGCCTCACCAACATGCCGGTCCTCATCGAGCACCCAGTGTACTTCGTCAGCACGATGTTGCGGGACGCGAGGGCACGCTATCCCATGCCTCATAAGCTCCGGCTCGTGCTCCTGGTGGCCTCATGCAAGTTGCGGCACTATTTCCAGGGCCACACCATCAAAGTCGTCTCGGCCTACCCGTTGGAAAGGGTGCGGAGGAGCCCCAACTCTGCAAGAAGGGTCGCCGAGTGGAACGTCGAGCTGCAGGCATTCCGGTTGGAGTTCAGCACCACCAGGGTCATCAAGGGAGCTGCACTAGCTGACTTCGTGGCAGAATGGACGGATGCCCCGGTGCTAGAGGCAGGCGAGGACCGGTCCACCTCACTAGGAAGTGAGGCGCTAGACGGATGGGTCATGTATTTCGATGGTGCCTTCGCGCACCAGGGTGCGGGGGCTGGAGTAGTACTCATCTCACCCACGCGAGACAAGCTCTACTACGTTGTGCAGCTCTGCTTTCAGCAGGGCGAGAAGGTCTCCAACAATATCGCAGAATACGAAGGTCGCGGCAACTCTAGGGGTGAAGCGCCTCACCGTTAGGGGCGACTCACAACTCCTCGTCAACTTCTCCAATAGTACGAGCCAAAGGAAGACCACATGGAGGCGTACCTCGCGGAAGTACGTAAGATGGAAAAATAGTTCCTAGGCATGGAGGTGTAGCATGTGCCCCGTGGCACCAACAAGGAAGCCGACAACATCGCCAGGAGGGCATCCAAGCGGCAACCCCAAGAGCCTGGCGTCTTCGAGGAGCGGCTCTTCAAGCCATCAGCTCCCACAACCGCCTGCCACGGGAGCCCCAGCTTGTGGTCCAACCTCAGGGGCTCGCTTGCTCTTCGCGCTCGAGCCTCAAGAGGGATGTTGGAACACGGTGTTCAAGGGATATCTGATGCAAGGGGTGCTACCGAAGAAGGAAGAGGACGCAGAGCGTGTGGCCCGGCAAGCCACGACATACTGCATCTAGGACGGTGAGTTGTACAAGAAGCAACCAAATGATGTTTTGTTGTGTTGCACTTCCAGGGACCAGGGGAACGAGTTGATGTCGACATACACGGCGGGGACTGCGGACACCACTCGTCGTCATGGGCTCTCATCGGCAAGGTGTTCCGTAGTGGATTCTACTGGCCTACAGCGCTCAACGATGCAGCTGAGCTGGTGAAGTCCTGCGAAGCTTGCCAGTTCCACGCCAAGCAGATCCATCAGCCAGCTCAGGGCCTCCAGACTATACCTCTCACATGGCCGTTCGTGGTCTGGGGGCTGGATATCCTGGGCCCTTTCCCCCGAGCACCAGGGGGCTACCGCTACCTCTACGTCGCCATCGACAAGTTCACCAAGTGGGCGGAGGTGGAAGCCGTCCACACCATCCCAGCTGGTTCCGTGGTTATGTTCATCAAGGGCCTCGTGAGCCATTTTGGGGTCCACAACCGCATCAGCACCGACAATGGCTCGCAGTTCACCAGTAACCTCTTCAAAACATACTGTGCTAACCTTGGAACGCAGATCTGCTATGCTTCAGTGGCGCACCCCAGGAGCAATGGCCAGGCTGAACGCGCCAACGCGGAAGTCCTAAGAGGCCTCAAGACCAGGACCTTCAATAAGAAGCTCGAAGCCTACAACAAGGGCTAGCACGACGAGCTCCAGTCCGTGCTGTGGTCCATCCGCACCACCGCCACTAAGCCGACGGGCGAGACCCCATTCTTCCTTGTCTACGGAGCCGAAGCGGTCCTCCCTCACGAGGTCAAGCATCGCTCAAAACGGGTCCTGGCGTTTGATGAAACACAGCAGGACGCCACGCGGGGGATGGACCTCGTACTGGGGGAGGAACGACGCCGCGAAGCTGCACTATGGGCGGCAAGGTACCAGCAGGCGCAGCGGCGTTACCACTGCCGCAACATCCGCTCCAGGACACTTGAGGCAGGTGACCTCGTCCTGAGGCGGGTCCTCTCCAGGGAAGGGTTGCACAAGCTCTCACCCATGTGGGAGGGCCCGTTCAGGGTCGTCCATATCTCCAAGCCTGGCGCCGCGCGCCTGGAGATGTAGGACGGGGTGCCCATCCAAAACTCCTGGAACATCCAGCACCTCCGGAAGTTCTACCCATGAAGCAAGGCCTAATGCCTGTGAAGCAAGGCCCAGTGCCTGTGAAGAAGGGCCCACTGCCTGTGAAGAAGGCCCGGTGCCTATGAAGAATCACCGCCCATGACACTCTCACGTAATAATGAGTGGGGTTGTACACGCCCTGGAGTCTCCAGAGAGTTGCCCTCGGGCCTCAGGGGCTCCCTCCCATGCCTAGTAGCAGCACTTAGCTCCGCGCTGGTGAGAAGACGTCGAAGACTAGACTAGGTGCCGGACGCGGCTTTTCATTTGCTTTTCGTAGTTGGCTCGCCTTCTCTTAATCAAAGTTTGCTTCTGGTGTCCCTTGCTGGTTTGGTTTCGTCACCTTTTGCCGCCTTTTCCGGATCCAGTTCGCTTGTGTTCTCTCTCTCGCATACCTCACGAGGGGGCTAGGCAGGTGCCCTCGCGAGGGTTTCTTCCTCCTGTGTTGGTCCTTCTCTCTGCCTTCGGTCTGCTTTCTCGCAAGGCACCCTTTTTCGAGCCCACAACCGGCACATCTCTCCTAATATGTGCCCCTCGGGTACCGCGATATGAAGCGCTGGGTCAAGGCTCGGGTGAACGATAAATCTCCTAGCGAGCCTCCTAAAAGATTTTTTGCAGTTCCTGAGCAACCACCAAGCCAAGACGGGCACGAGGAGACAAGTGCCTCGTGAAGAAGAAGCTGCCCCGAACGCGCCAGGCTAAGATATCTCCGCACGAAATAACGACATAACACAGAAATAACAAGCATAGCGTAATGATTGAGGAATCACAGTTCGACACACGCCCCTCCGGGGCCATACTGGTTTCATTTTGATGAGGAAAGAAAAGAGGAACAATACAAAAGCGGTGTTGTAGTGAACCACGGAGGCAGGCCTCCAGCGACGTCCCGAGCTTAACCAAATCCCTCCTCGAGCTTCACGGAGGCGCGGCGACGAGACAACCCACTACCACCTTCGAAGTGGGCGTGGCAGCGGGGCGGCTGGTCTTAGCCGCCACTGCTGGAGCTTTCGCCAAAACAAGAGCCACCGTAGCTGGACGAGGCGCGGCCGGCGGGCTCACGCTCGTCGCGGCCATCATCGAGACCGAGCACCTCGTCGCCATCTTCGTCTCGGGGCAGCACCCGGCGCGGCGACCATCTTCCCCAAACACCCTCACGTAGAGGGTCGCATCACCGTCATACTTGAAGTGGAGGGTGCATCGCCTGCCCAGGCCGCGCGTGCGAGGTAACGTCTACCAAACACGGGCCAGAGCTATGTTGCCTAAGACAGAGACTTCAACCGCGACCCAGGAAGCCCTGCTGCAGCAGCCGTCTGCCTGCAGCCAGAGCCCACCAGGACCAGAGGCCGGCAGCTCATTGATGAAGAAGCATGGAAGTTGAAGCCAGTTGCCGGCTGGATCCTCCGACCAGACAACGAAATCCGGCAGCACCTCCGCCAAGTGGAAGCATGGCCGGGGAGGCCGCGCAACCATGACGCGTCTCACCTCGTCAACGGGGCTGCCGTGACCGAAGTGACCTCCACCACGCGCAGCGGCGCCACCCCGGGAGCAGGGGGCACGACGGGAGTCGTGGTGTGCTTGCGGGGATGGCCGCGTCCCCGCTTGGGCGCCAGGGAGCCAGGCCCCTCGTGAGGGTCCTTTCCTTTCTCCGCGGTGGAGAACTTCTTCGACGACGCCATTGGAGTTGGTGGTGGAGTAGAGAAAGAAGAAGCAGGCGGAATGGGAAGAAGTGGGGGACGGGGGTTCCGCCCCCTTCCTCATTTATAGAAGGAGGAGGCCAACCAGCGCCCCCATGATAACAGGTAATGATGGTTTTCCTTGCATGTCGCAGGGACTTGTCAAGTTGGGCAGTTGTCGAGGCAGCATGGGGAAGCGGAGACACCCACGTCCAATCAACAACCACGCGCCAACCGAGGCCGCGGGATTTTGGGGCCTGCGGCGCTCTGCGCTTGACCCTTTGGCTTTGCCTTGAAGCCAAGCCCGAGCGCGCCTTGGGCCCAGAGGCTACTGTCAGCATTCTGGGAACGGGGGTCCCCAGACTTGCCTGCCTGCGACCCACGGTGTGGCTGGGCTGGCAGGCCTGTACGACCCATCTTCGTCGACAAGGGATTCAAGACCCTCGCGAGGGGCCAAGCCTCGCGAGGCGGACAACGCAAGACCTCCTCAGGAGTGGCCTCCCCAGGCAGGCTCACGAGGAGCGGAGAGATCAAGGCAAGGCAAACCTCACGAGGTCCTTGTGACGTGAGCCATGACGATCGAGGCCAGGCGGGTGCCAGGCGGGCACCAGCGCGCGCAGTGTCCTTGTTTCCTATTTAGTACTAAGGGGGCAAGCGCAGACGCAGAGTCCCGAGGCATCAAGCAAAGGTTTCCATATTGGTGCAACGAGACCAAGACCAGAAGGAGGGCAAGACGGAGGTCACCATGGAGCCCAGGACGGCGTCATCACGAGAGCCTTTGGCAGGCGAAGACCACTTTTGTTAGGATAAGTTGTACTAGCTGTCCCCCTTCAAATTGGCCGTTGTTGGCTCCCTTCGTGCTCAATATTTCGGGAGAGGACCAGGGCCTATATAAGTAGAACTAGCCACCATAGTAGAGGGGGAGGATCGACCTGATCACAAGTCGAGAACGGATCCAAGATCATCTCACCCACACAAGTTAACCAAACACAAGAACACCTCGACCTCACGAGGCTATTCTTCCCCTTGTACTGTTCATCATCAGCCCAAGAGGCAAACCACCACCACCACACTGGAGTAGGGTATTACACCACAATGGTGGTCTGAACCAATATAAATTTTGTGTCTTTCTGTGTTGTGAGTTCGTCGAGTTCGTCCGCGAGATCTTAGAGTGCTAGGCCGTGGATCGATAGGGAGAAAACCTTCACACGCACCCCAGTGTTCGAACCTTGAGGGTCTGTCGGAACCCGTGATCTGACAGTGGAGTCACATACCAAGCAACAATCCCCTAAAACAGTTTCTGAAATGGAGCTTCGAGCAAAGAGATCAAAATCCACGGGTTTGAGAGCAAGAACATGAGAGAGAGAGAGAGCTATGGGGAATTTTTTCTGTAGGTAGGTGATGATGTGGTGTAAAGAGATAAGTGTGAGGGCCCACGTGGGGACCACAACCCACCAGCGCGCGCCTGGGGGTCCTAGCGCGCCCAGGTGGGTTGTGCCCACCTGGTGCACCTCCCTCTAATATTATTGGCACCAGAAATTTGGAAAATATTCAGAAAAAATTGTATTAAATTTTTAGAGCATTATGAGAACTTTTATTTTTGGGTCATTTTTTATTGCACGGGAAATTCAGAAAATAGACAAAATATGGCATTTTATTTTATTTAACTAATAAAAACAGAAAACAAAAAGTAGGGACAGAACGTAGTGCTTACTAAATTCATCAACTTCAGACCTCTAAAAAATGATCCATTAATAAGGTTGATCAAGTCTTATTAACAACCACTTTTGATTAGCATGAAACCGAAGAACTTTCGTAAATCACTAAGTTACCTCAACGGGGATATGAATGTCCCCAACAATAAGCATTTCATATTTCTTTTTGACAGTAGGTAGAGGTATTTGAAAACTTCCAATAGTGATTGTCGGAGATTTTTCAATAACATTAATACCATTCACCTGGAATTGTTTCTTCGGAAAGTGCACCGTATGCTCATTACCATTGATATGAAAAGTGATCTTGCTTTTATTGCAATCAACAATAGCCCCAGCAGTATTCAAGAAGTGTCTACCAAGGATAATCGACATGTTGTCATCCTCGGGCATCTCAAGTATACCAAAGTCAGTCAAAATAGTAACATTAGCAACAACAACGGGCACATCCTCACAAGTACCGATAGGTATGGCAGTTGATTTATCATCCATCGGCAAAGATATTTCAGTAGGTGTGCGTTTTTTCAAATCAAGTCTTTTATATAAAGAAAGTCATAACACTAACACCAGGTCCTAAATCACATAAAGCAGTTTTCACATAATTCTTTTTGATGGAGCAAGGTATAGTTGGTATACCTGGATCTCTAAGTTTCTTAGGTACTCCATCTTTAAAATTATAATTAGCAAGCATAGTGGAGATTTCATCTTCCGGTATTTTTCTTTTATTAGTGATGATGTCTTCCATATACTTTGCATAAGGAGGCATTTTCAAGATATCAGTCAAGCGAGTACGCAAAAAGACTGGCCTCGGCATTTCAGCAAAGCATTAAAATTCTTCATCATCGTTCTTTTCACTTGACTTAGGTGGAAAAGACATAGGTTTTTGAACCCATGGTTCTCTTTCTTTACTGTGTTTTCTAGCCACAAAGTCTCTTTTATCATACCATTTATTCTTAGGTTTTGGGTTATCAAGATCAACAGGCGGTTCTATCTCAACATCATTGTCTAGTTCTTTATTATTATAAGGTTGAGAGTCTTCATGAACATCAGCATTATCTTTTTCATTATAACTAGGTGAATGTTCATTACCATACTGAGTTTCAGCATCAGAGATAGAAACTTCATTATCATTGTAAGGAGGTTTTTCTATTTTCAGGTTCACTAGGTGATAGAGGCAAAGATGTCCCGTCTTTCGATGAGATAGTGGCTATTGTTTTAGAGGAAGTCGACTTTGATGATCCGACTATGAACGTGCGAGGACGTCGCGCCTTAGCAATCGCTAAACCAACTCCGAGGGGTTATTGACCACGCCGGAGCACGATCAACCTGACCACGAGGGTCTGTTTCCTGCGAGCAAACGAAGAACAAGCAAGAAACTGAGATTGCAATCTGGATATTGCGAATATAAGATGAAAGCTTTTATTGATCAAGGTGGGGTTCTGTGACGTCTTGGTCTGGTCATTGGACACAAACGAAGTACGCGAAGTTGCAGCTATGGTGAACTTTTAATCTAAACAAAACCCAAAGTCTAAACGATGCCCTAAGGGCTGTATATATGGAGGAAGAGGGGGGAATTTCGTGGCCCTTGGAGGAGGGGTCCGAAACCAACCCTAACTCTTGTTTCCCCACACATACGGACTCTAAAAACAGCCTATACTTAAGTATTTCGAAAATACATGGGCCTGGCCCAATAATAAGGTGACGCAGCACCTAAAATAGCCTCTGGACAAAATTTATGAAGTGGCATCTTGTATATTTCGTCCAAGGCTTCATGCACTCCTTATGGTGGCTTCAAAGTCCTGAAATCATCACTTGTAACTCTGTTCTGGATCCCCTTGCGCATGCCATCATCTCCACGCTTGAACTTGTTCCAAGGTTCATCTTTCTTGTCCAAGCTAGGCCCTTCATTTGTAAGCAAGACAAATGTATCCAATTTAGGCAGCATCATATTCTCATGAACATTAGAATCGTTTACCAAGAAACGAAAGTACCTGATAATTCAATTGGCGTGTGCGAGCTCTAGTAATTGGTCCAGTATGTATAGCAGCAGGGGATGTGGGTGTAACAATGGTATTGATGTCCTCATCACTAGGAGCATGCAAAGTCCTATCACTTTTCTTTTTCCTTCTCTTTTTAGAAGAACTAGGTGTAGTGGTGTTGTTCCTTTGTGAATCCTGTTCAATTCTTTTTGGGTGTCTCTCAGGATAAAGTGGTTCCTGAGTCATTTTACGTCCTCTAGTTGCAACTCTAATAGCAAAGTCATGTATATTATTATTCATTTCATCAAGCAATTCTCTTTGAGATTTAGCAACTTGCTCTAACTGAGTTTGAACCATAGAAGCATGTTTTCCAACACCTCTAACATCATTTGAAATTCTAAATAACAATTCACTCAAGCGAGCAATCATTTCAGAATTATATTTAATTGTTTCATAACATTTGCATTGAAGTGATCTTGTTTTCTAATGTAATTTTTAAACTCATAAAGGCATTGGCTAGGGTGCATATTGTGAGGGTTGTCATTATCACTGAACTTCATTAAAGAATTTACCTCTACCACCTTAGGCAGTGGTGGTGTATTAAGCCCATGTATTTCTTCAATAGGAGCTAAAATTTTAACATCCACAGCTTTAATACCCTTTTCCTTCATAGATTTCTTTCCCTCTTGCATATCTTCAGGACTGAGATATAATATACCCCTCTTCTTCGGAGTGGGTTTAGCCGGTGATTCAGGAAGAGTCCAATCATCATAATTTTTAATATATTTTTCAATAATTCTTCAGCTTGTCCAATAGTTCATTCCCTGAAAAACACAACCAGCACAACTATCTAGCAAATCCCTAGAGGCATTGGTTAGTCAATTATACAAGATATCAAGTATTTCATTTTTCTTAAGAGGATGATCAGGCAAAGCATTAAGTAATTGGCAAAGCCTCCCCCAAGCTTGTGGTAGGCTCTCTTCTTTAATTTGCACAAAGTTAAATATTTCCTGCAAGGCAACTTGTTTCTTATGAGCAGGGAAATATTTTTCAGAGAAGTAATAAATCATATCCTGGGGACTACACACACAACCAGGAGCAAGAGCATTGTACCAAGATTTAGCATCACCCTTTAGTGATAAAAGGAAATAATTTGAGAATAAAGTAATAGTGAGTTCTCTCATCATGAGTAAAAAGGGTGGCTATGTCATTCAACTTAGTCAGATGTGCCACAACGGTTTCAGTTTCATAACCATGGAAAGGATGAGATTCAACCAAAGTAATTAACTCTGTGTCAACAGAGAATTCATAATCCTTATCATTATTAAAGATTGGTGAAGTAGCAAACTTAGGATCATATTTTATTCTAGCATTCAGAGGATTTTCTTTATTCCTGCATAGTAATTTTTCTAGATCATCTCTATCCTTACAAGCAGGAATATCTGTAGTTGTCTCCTCATTCATAACATAACCTTCCGGTACCTTAGGCAATTCATATCTAGGAAGGCTAGTTCTAGCAGGTGTTTTAGGAGATTCAGTTTCAAGCTCATCATCAGATTGAACAACATCATGTTGTATTACTCTAGCAATTTGTTTATCAAGAAATTCACCAATTTGCACATCATCATTATCAAGCAAAGTAGTAGCATCATCATAAGCATTATCCATAGGAGAAGTAGGATTACCGATAACTTGCTACATATCAGAATTAATAGCATGTGGTGGTGTTGCAAGTTTACTTATAACAGAAGGTGAATCTAAAGCAGAACTGGATGGCAGTTCCTTACCTCCCCTCGTCTTTGAGGGAAAAATCTTAGTCTTTGCATCCTTCAGATTCTTCATAGTGATAAATTGATAATAATCCCAAGTGACTCATCAAATATAGCTATGGTCCACGGCAACAACGCCAGAAAAATGTTGTAACGCCCCAGATATACTTTCCATATTTGTACTCCAACTCTTGCCGTTTCTGGCGTTAAGTTATATTTATTTCTCGGGTTCGGGTCCTTGTCTCCATGTGTTGTTTTCTTTTCCGTGCATCTCTTATCTTGTCATCACGTGCATTGCATTTGCATACATGTTCATCTCATGCATTCGAGCATTTTCCCCGTTGTCCGTTTTGCATTCTGGCGCTTCGTTCTCCTCCGGTGGCCTTTTCTAGCGTTCTTTCGTGTGTGGGGATTAAACATTTCCGGATTGGACCGAGACTTGCCATGCGGCCTTGGTTTACTACCGGTAGACCGCCTGTCAAGTTTCGTATCATTTGGACTTCGTTTGATACTCCAATGGTTAACCGAGGGACCGAAAAGGCCTCGTGTGTGTTGCAGCCCAACACCCCCCAGATTTGGCCCAAAACCCACCAAACTTTGCTCCATGTCCTAGAGCGTTCGATCACGATCGCGTGGGCGAAAACCGCACCTCATTTGGACTCTCCTAGCTCCCTCTATGCCTATATATACACCCCCCCATTTCAGATCTCGTCTTCCTCCCCGTCCTCCTCCTAAAAAGAACAGTTCAAACCCCCCCGCCACCGACGGACATGTCCGGCCTCCCCGTCCGCCGCCACATGTCGGCCTCCTAGTGGTCGCCGCCCGGACCACTTCCCCGCCGCCGCCGAGGCCCGCCCGGCCCACGCGGGGCCCTCCCGGGCCCGGGTCGCCGCCCTCCCCGCGCCTCCTCCACCCGACGCCGGCTCCGCCATCCCGTCCGGCTCCGGTGGCCGGATCCGCTCCACCGCCGCCGCGCCGAACCGCGTCGCCGGCGCCGCGCCATCGCCGCCTCGCGCCTCCGCCGCGCCCCGCCGCCTCGTCGCCGGGTCGCCGCCGCCCGTCCCCGGCCGTGCCGCCCCTCCTCGCCGCCAAGACCGGCCAGCCCCGGCCCTCTCCTTCCATCTCCGGCCGCCGCGCGCCGTTTCCGGCGAGCCCGAGCTCGGGCTGCTACAGTGCCGCGAGATCCGGATCTAGATCCGGTTAACCTCTCCCCGAAACCCTAATCTCCATATTTTTTTATGCATACTTTGACTGCTCGTATCTCCGCAACCGTAACTCCGTTTTGGGCATATGATATATCAAAATCTTCGTCTCAACATGTACATCATTTTATTCCATTGCATCATTTGCATTCGAGGTCATCTTGATGCCCAAAATGCTGTTAGAAGGGGGCTTCGTGAGTTAAATTGCAGATCCGTTAGTTCATCATGCACTTTTGTCATTTTTGCCATGTTTAATCCGTGCATGATATGCCTGTGCCCCTTTGGGATGAATTGTTAAGAATTTTGTCTTCTTTCCAGAGGTGCCACCCATGCATTTTTAGGATGTGTGTGTTGTCTTGTGCAAGCTTGCGAAGAGAGGTACCTGAGATTGCTGATTTCAGGGACTTAGTGATTTTCACTAAGTCTGGGATATTTTAGTTCATGATGCCATATGTCCAGCTTGTTTCCTAGTGATCCGTGCCTCTTTTGAGGATGGTCAGTAAGGGAGTTTTTATATTTACGTTATGCTCTATCCATCCATGTCTTTGTTTGCATATGTGGAGTGCTCTAGGTTGACTCAATCGAGCTCAACTTTTGCTTCGTTGTTAATCTGGGCAGATCGTCAACTTGTTTGCGATTTTGCCGATGCTACCGTTAGTGTTCCATGCAGGCTATGTCTTTGTTCCTGCCATGTGTAGCTAGCATATTGTGTCTTCTTTTGGGATACTTGTAACGCCCTCGATGCGGCTATAGCTCCCACGTGTCGAGGCACGACTTAGAGACATAACCGCATTGAAAGCAATGTCGCAAGTTAGGAAATCATCACAAACATCCCATGTAATACATAATAAAGGGGAGATACATAGTTGGATTACACTCGCCACGTCACATCAAAGTACATAAATAACATCCATTCAACAAAACACTCATGGCCCGACTACGGCGCCAAAATAGAAAAGACCCCCAACATGCGACAAGGCCCTGAATCGAAAACCCCAACTAGGCACCACTACTGATCGTCGGGAAAGGAAACATAATAACGCTGAGAGTCCTCGTCGAACTCCCACTTGAGCTCGTACTCATCACCTGGAGCGGAATCACCTGGACCTGCATCTGGAATTATAGTATCTATGAGCCACAGGGACTCAGCAATCTCGCACCCTCGCGATCAAAACTATTTAAGCTTATAGGAAGGATAAGGCAAGTATGTGGAGCTGCAGCAAGCGACTAGCATATGTGGTGGCTAACTTATACGCAAAAGAGAGCGAGAAGAGGAGGCAAGGCGTGAGCGAGAATCTAGAGGAACAACCTGCGCAAGCATTACCCCAACACCGTGTCCACTTCCCGGACTCCGCCGAGAAGAGGCCATCACGGCAACACACTCGGTTGATTCATTTTAATTACTTAAGGTTCAAATTATCTACAACCAGACATTACCAAATTCCCATCTGCCCATAACCGCGGGCACGGCTTTCGAAAGTTCAATCCCTGCAGGGGAGTCCCAACTTAGCCCATGACAAGCTCTCACGGTCAACGAAGGAAAAGACCTCCTCCCAAGACGTTCCGATCAGACTCGGTATCTCGGTAACTCAAGACACTTCGACAGGTTAAAACAAGACCAGCAACACCGCCCGAAGGTGCCGACAAATCCCGATAGGAGCTGCACATATCTCTTTCTCAGGGCACACTCAGATTGTCTTAGGTACGGGTAGGCCAGCCCAGAGTTGCCCCTGGTGGCCACCGGTAGCTGACAGGTGGACCAACACTCAGAGGAGCACTGGCCCGGGGGGGGGGGGGTTCAAATAAGATGACCCTTGAGTCTGCAGAACCCAAGGGAAAGAAAAGGGGTAGGCGGCAAATGGTAAAACCAAGGTTGGGCATTGCTGGAAAAGCTTTAATCAAGGCGAAATATCAAGGGGTTCCCATTATAACCCAACCGCGTAAGGAACGCAAAATCCGGGAACATAACACCGATATGACGGAAACTAGGGCGGCAAGAGTGGAACAAAACACTAGGCGAGAGGCCGAGCCTTCCACCCTTTACCAAGTATATAGATGCATTAAGATAACATAGCAATATAGTGATATCCCAACAAGCAAATAAAAGATGTTCCAATAGGAACGGCTCCAATCTTCACCTGCAACTAGCAACGCTATAAGAGGGGGCTGAGCAAAGCGGTAACATAGCCAATCAACGGTTTGCTAGGACAATGGTAGGTTAGAGGTTCAATCATGCAATTGGGAGGCTGACAAGCAAGTGGTAGGCATCGTAGCAATGGCAAAGCAAAAGAGCGAGTAAACTAGCATAGCAAAGATAGTAGTGATTTCGAGGGTATGATCATCTTGCCTGCACAGTTGTCAAAGCTGACTGGATCCTCACAAGCAAACTCAACGGGCTCCTCGGTAGCGAACTCGTCTCCCAGCTCTACCCAACAAGACAAACAAGCAACAAGGATACAATCAACCACGTGCAAGACCAAGCAATATGATGAAATGATGATATGCTATGCGGGATGCGATGCGGGATGCAAAATGCAAGATATGACAGGAAATGCATGAACCTGGCCTCAACTTGGAATTCCAAGGGTGCCACTGGATAGAGGGGACGAAATCGCTTGAAAACGATATAAAGATCATTGGAATCGGAGTTACGGATTGGAAATGGCAAGCGTTTTAAGATAGGACACCGGTCTGCGATTTACAGCAAGTAGGCATCTAAATGCAACGAAATGAACATGCTACAGCCACCAAACATGAAAACAAAATACGTGGCAGTGAAGTACACAATATTCTTAGCAAAACACTAGCATTGAGCCATAGGCAAATTCATCCATTAAGGGGGTCAAACAAGCATGGCAAGAATGAATATGCAAAACAGATTCCAGACTTAGTGAAATTAACACTAGCCTGAAATTTCAGATCACGAAGCCCTCTTCGGAGCAGCAAAACAACATGATAGATAACCTGAACATGACAAGTAAGAACATGGCATGGAGCTACTCAACAAGCTTAACAAAACACCCAAAGTGACCTGGGGCCAAAAGTCTTCACAAAATACTCTACCGAGCTCACGAACATAGCTCGAACACAATCAGTTTTCAGACTTAGTGAAAACTGAGACATGCTGAAATTATAACTCACGAAGGCATGTAAACGAGCTCGAAGCACTCACTATGGTGCAAGTCATGGCAAGGCAAGCATATATCCCGAAATAAGACACAATATGCTAGCCACACATGGCAGGAACAAAGACATAGCCTGCATGGAACACTAACGGTAGCATCGGCAAAATCGCAAACAAGTTGACGATCTGCCCAGATTAACAACGAAGCAAAAGTTGAGCTCGATTGAGTCAACCTAGAGCACACCACATATGCACACAAAGACATGGATGGATAGAGCATAACGTAAATATCAAAACTCCCTTACTGATCATCCTCAAAAGAGGCACGGATCACTAGGAAACAAGCTGGACATATGGCATCATGAACTAAAATATCCCAGACTTAGTGAAAATCACTAAGTCCCTGAAATCAGCAATCTCAGGTACCTCTCTTCGCAAGCTTGCACAAGACAACACACACATCCTAAAAATGCATGGGTGGCACCTCTGGAAAGAAGACAAAATTCTTAACAATTCATCCCAAAGGGGCACAGGCATATCATGCACGGATTAAACATGGCAAAAATGACAAAAGTGCATGATGAACTAACGGATCTTGAATTTAACTCACGAAGCCCCCTTCTAACAGCATTTTGGGCATCAAGATGACCTCGAATGCAAATGATACAATGGAATGAAATGATGTACATGTCGAAGCGAAGATTTTGATATATCATATGCCCAAAACAGAGTTACGGTTGCGGAGATACGAGCAGTCAAAGAATGCATAAAAAAATATGGAGATTAGGGTTTCGGGGAGAGGTCAACCGGATCTAGATCCGGATCTCGCGGCACTGTAGCAGCCCGAGCTCGGGCTCGCCGGAAACGGCGCGCGGCGGCCGGAGATGGAAGGAGAGGGCCGGGGCCGGCCGGTCTTGGCGGCGAGGAGGGGAGGCGCGGCCGGGGACGGGCGGCGGCGACCCGGCGACGAGGCGGCGGGGCGCGGCGGAGGCGCGAGGCGGCGATGGCGCGGCGCCGGTGACGCAGTTCGGCGCGGCGGCGGTGGAGCGGATCCGGCCACCGGAGCCGGACGGGACGGCGGAGCCGGCGTCGGGTGGAGGAGGCGCGGGGAGGGCGGCGACCCGGGCCCGGGAGGGCCCCGCGTGGGCCGGGCGGGCCTCGGCGGCGGCGGGGAAGTGGTCCGGGCGGCGACCACTAGGAGGCCGACACGTGGCGGCGGACAGGGAGGCCGGACATGTCCGTCGGTGGCGGGGGGGTTTGAACTGTTTTTTTAGGAGGAGGAGGACGGGGAGGAAGACGAGATCCGAAATGGGGGGGTGTATATATAGGCATAGAGGGAGCTAGGAGAGTCCAAATGAGGTGCGGTTTTCGCCCACGCGATCGTGATCGAACGCTCTAGGACATGGAGCAGAGTTTGGTGGGTTTTGGGCCAAATCTGGGGGGTGTTGGGCTGCAACACACACGAGGCCTTTTCGGTCCCTCGGTTAACCGTTGGAGTATCAAACGAAGTCCAAATGATACGAAACTTGACAGGCGGTCTACCGGTAGTAAACCAAGGCCGCATGGCAAGTCTCGGTCCAATCCGGAAATGTTTAATCCCCACACACGAAAGAACGCTAGAAAAGGCCACCGGAGGAGAACGAAGCGCCGGAATGCAAAACGGACAACGGGGAAAATGCTCGAATGCATGAGATGAACATGTATGCAAATGCAATGCACGTGATGACAAGATAAGAGATGCACGGAAAAGAAAACAACACATGGAGACAAGGACCCGAACCCGAGAAATAAATATAACTTAACGCCGGAAACGGCAAGAGTTGGAGTACAAATATGGAAAGTATATCTGGGGCGTTACAAATGTCTTGATAACCCACAAGTATAGGGGATCGCAACCATTTTCGAGGGTGGAGTATTCAACCCAAATTTATAGATTCGACACAAGCGGAGCCAAAGAATATTTGAAGGTATTAGCAGCTGAGTTGTCAATTCAACCACACCTGGAGATTAATTATCTGCAGCAACATGATCAGTAGCAAAGTAGTATGATAGTTCTGATAATAGTGACAGTAGCAATGGTAACAGTAATAGTGATAGCAATAGTTTTGTAACAAGTGCAACAATAATGATAGCAGTAGTAACTTAGCAAGAACAATATAGGATAATTTCGTAGGCATTGGATCGGTGACTAATTAGATGATATTCATCATGAGACAGTTATAACCTAGGGTGATATGACACTAGCTCCAGTTCATCAATATAATGTAGGCATGTATTCCGTAAATAGTCATACATGCTTATGGAAAGAACTTGCATGACATCTTTTGTCCTACCCTCCCGTGGCAGCGGGGTCCTATTAGAAACTAAGGGATATTAAGGCCTCCTTTTAATAGAGAACGAGAACAAAGCATTAACACACAGTGAATACATGAACTCCTCAAACTACGGTCATCACCGGGAGTGGTTCCGACTATTGTCACTCCGGGGTTGTCGGATCATAACAGGTAGTAGGTGACTATAACATAAACGTTTTAGATCTGAAATCATGGCACCCGGGCCCAAAGTGACAAGCATTAAGCATGGCAAAGTTATAGGAACATCAATCTTAGAACATAGTGGATACTAGGGATCAAGCCCTAACAAAACAAACCCGATTACATGATGAATCTCATCCAAATCCTCACCGACCAGCGAGCCTACAAAGGAATTACTCACTCCCGGTGGGGAGCATCATGGAATTGGTGATGGAGAAGGGTTGGTGATGATGAAGAATGAAGACCCCCTCTCCGGAGCCCCAAACGGACTCCAGATCTGGCCGTCTGATGAAGAACAGGAGTTGACGGCGGTTCCGTCTCATCGATCACAATAATTCTTTCTCCCCAATTTTTTCTGGAAAAATAGGATTTTATAGCATCAGTTTCAGGGTCTGCGGGGCCACTAGGTGGGAACAACCCACCTGGCCATGCCAGGAGGGGGGCGCGCTGGTCGGTTGTGCCCACCCGGGTGCCCCCCTCCGGTGGTTCTTGGCTCCAGAAATTCTCTTTATTTTTATAAAAATTCATCGCAAAGTTTCCTTCCATTCCGAGAACTTTTATTTCTGCACACAAACAACACCATGGTAGTTCTGCTGAAAATAGCATCAGTCTGGGGTTAGTTTCATTCAAATCATGCAAATTAGAGTCCAAATGAAAAGGAAAACCTTTAGGAAAAGTAGATACGTTGGAGACGTATCATCTACTATGCAACCTTCTTCTTGTAGACTCATGTTGGGCCTCCAAGCGTAGAGTTCTATAGGACAGTAGCAATTTTCTCTCAAGTGGATGACCTAAGGTTTATCAATCCATGGGAGGCGTAGTATGAAGATGGTCTCTCCCAAACAACCCTGCAACCAAATAACAAAAAGTCTCTTGTGTCCCCAACACATCCAATACATTGGTAAATTGTATAGGTGCACTAGTTCGGTGAAGAGATGGTGATACAAGTGCAATATGGATGGTAGATATAGGTTTTTGTAATCTGAAAATATAAAAACAGCAAGGTAGCAAGTGGTAAAAGTGAGCGAAAATTGTATTGCAATGCTTCGAAACAAGGCCTAGGGTTCATACTTTCACTAGTGCAAGTTCTCTCAACAATGATAACACAATTCGATCATATAACAATCCCTCAACATGCAACAAAGAGTCACTCCAAAGTCACTAATAGCTGAGAACAAATGAAGAGATTATTGTAGGGTACGAAACCACCTCAAATTTATTCTTTCTGATCGATCTATTGGGCTATTCCTATAAGTGTCACAAACAGCCCTAAAGTTCGTACTAAAATAACACCTTAAGATACACATCAACCAAAAACCCTAATGTCACCTGGATACTCCAATGTCACCACAAGTATCCGCGGGTTTGATTATACGATCTCCATCACACAAGCTTAGATTCATCTATTCAAACCAACACAAAGAACTTCAAAGAGTGCCCCAAAGTTTCTACCGGAGATTCAAGACGGAAATGTGTGCCAATCGCTATGCATAAGTTCACAAGGTCACAGAACCCACAAGTTGGTCACCAAAACATACATCAAGTAGATCACGTGAATATCCCATTGTCACCACAGATAAGCACATGCAAGACATACATCAAGTGTTCTCAAATCCTTAAAGACTCAATCCGATAAGATAACTTCAAAGGGAAAATCAATCCATTACAAGAATGTAGAGGGGGAGAAACAACATAAGATCCAACTATAATAGCAAAGCTCGCGGTACCTCAAGATCGTACTAAATTAAGAACACGAGAGACAGACAGAGAGAGAGAGGGATGATGAAGATGGCCACCGGTGATGGTTTCCCCCTCCGGCAGGGTGCCGAAACAGGGTCCTGATTGCTTTTTGATGGTTACAGAGGCTTGCGGCGGCGGAACTCCTGGTCTAGGTTATGTTCTGGAGGTTTGGGGATATGTAAGAGGTGTTGGCATCGAGAACAAGTCAGGGGAGTCCACGAGGGGCCCAGAAGGTCAGGGGTCGCGCCCCACCCCTATGGTGGCCTCGGGACTCCTCTGGCCCATCTTCGGTACACCGTGGGCTTCTTTTGGTCCATAAAAAATCGTCGTAAAGTTTCAGGTCAATTGGACTCCGTTTGATATTCCTTTTCTGCGAAACTCGAAACAAGGAAAAAACAAAAACATGCACTGGGCTCTAGGTTAATAGGTTAGTCCCAAAAATCATATAAATTAGCATATAAATGCATATAAAACATCCAAGATGGATAATATAATAGCATGGAACAATCAAAAGTTACAGATACGTTGGAGACATATCAAGCATCCCCAAGCTTAATTCCTGCTCGTCGTCGAGTAGGTAAATGATAAAAACAGAATTTTTGATGTGGAATGCTACCTAACATATTTATCCATGTAATTTTTATTTATTGTGGTGAATGTTCAAATCCATAAGATTCAAAACAGAAGTTTAATATTGACATAAAAACGATAATACTTCAAGCATACTTATAAAGCAATTATGTCTTCTCAAAATAACATGGCCAAAGAAAGTTATCCCTACAAAATCATATTGTCTGGCTATGCTCCATCTTCATCACACAAATTATTCAAATCATGCACAACCTTGATGACAAACCAAGCAATTGTTTCATATTTTCGATGTTCCCAAAACTTTTCAACTTTCACGCAAAACATGAGTGTGTGCAATGGATATAGCACTATAGGTGAAATAGAATATGGTGGTTGTGGAGAAGACAAAAAGAAGGAGATAATCTCACAACAACTAGGCATATCAATGGTCTATGGAGATGCCCATCAATAGATATCAATGTGAGTGAGTAGGGATTGCCATGCAACGGATGCACTAGAGCTATAAGTGTATGAAAGCTCAATAAGAAACTAAGTGGGTGTGCATCCAACTCGCTTTCTCAAGAAGACCTAGGGCAATTTGAGGAAGCCAAGTATATGAAAGCCAAGTTGTATAATGAAAAATTCCGACTAGTATATGAAAGTGACAACATAGGAGACTCTCTATCATGAAGATCATGGTGCCACTTTGAAGCACAAGTGTGGTAAAAATATAGTAACATTGCCCTTTCTCTCATTTTTTTGTCTTTTTTATTTTTTTTATTTGGGCCTTCTCTCCTTTTTTTGGCCTTTTTTTCGCCTGGAGTCTCATCCCGACTTGTGGGGGAATCATAGTCTCCATCATCCTTTCCTCACATGGGACAATGCTCTAATAATGAAGATCATCACACTTTATTTACTTACAACTCAGGAATTACAACTCGATACAACAAAATATGACACTATATGAATGCCTTCGGCGGTGTACCAGGATGTGCAATGAATCAAGAGTGACATGTATGAGAGAATTATGAACGGTGGCTTTGCCACAAATACGGTGTCAACTACATGATCATGCAAAGCAATATGACAATGATGAAGCGTGTCATAATAAACGAAACGATGAATGTTGCATGGAAATATATCTCGGAATGGCTATGGAAATTCCATAATAGGTAGGTATGGTGGCTGTTTTGTGGAAGGTAAATGGTGGGTGTATGGTACCGGCGAAAGTTGCGCGGTACTAGAGAGGCTTGGAAGGGTGAGAGTGCGTATAATCCATGGACTCAACATTAGTCATAAAGAACTCACATACTTATTGCAAAAATATATTAGTTATCGAAACAAAGTACTACGCGCATGCTCCTGGGGGATAGATTGGTAGGAAAACACCATCGCTTGTCCCTGACCGCTACTCGTAAGGAAGAAAATCAATAAATAAATCATACTTCGACTTCATCACATAACGGTTCACCATACTAGCATGCTACGGGAATCATAAACTTTAACACACGTATTTCTCAAATTCACAATTACTCACTAGCATGACTCTAATATCACCATCTTTATATCTCAAAATAATCATAAGGAATTAAACTTCTCATAGTATTCAATGAACTTTATATGAAAGTTTTTATTATACCCCTCTTGGATGCCCATCATAATAGGACTAAATTCATAACCTAAGCAAATTACCATGCAGTTTAGAGACTCTCAAAATGATATAATTGAAGCATGAGAGTTCAACAATTTCTTCAAAATAAAACTATCGCCGTTCTCTAAAAAGATGTAAGTGAAGCACTAGAGCGAAAGGCAAACTACTCCAAAAAGTATAAGCGAAGATCAATGAGTAGTTGAATAATTATGTAACTACGTGAAGACTCTCTCTCATAAATAAAATTTCAGATCTTAAGAGCTTTATTCAAATAGCAAGCAAAACAAAATAAAATGACATTGCAAGGATAGCACATATCATGTGAAGAAGCAAAAACTTAGGCTCAACCAAAACTGACCGATAATTGTTGAAGAAGAAAGGTGGGATGCCAACCGGGGCATCCCCAAGCTTAGATGCTTGAGACTTCTTGAAATATTAATTAGTGATGCCTTGGGAATCCCCAAGCTTGAGATTTTATTTCTCCTTAATTCCTTTCATATCGCGGTTTCCCTAAATCTTAAAAACTTCATCTACACAAAACTCAACAAGAACTCGTGAGATAAGTTAGTATAAATCAATGCATAAACCTTATCATTCTTTACCGTAGAAAATCACTAAAATCATAATTTAACATTGCATACTAAATGCCTCTGCATATTTAATACTCCCATCCTCAAATAGAATCATTAAACAAGCAAACATATGCAAACATAACATCAATCTGTCTAACTAGAATAGTTCGAACAGAATGCAAGAGGAATCATACTTCCCTAACTCCAAAAATTCTGAAAACTTACCACACTATAGATAATTTGGTGTAGCTCATTCTGTAAAAAAATTAAGATTTTATCACGTTCTAACATTTTTAAACAATTTAGACAATGCTAGAAAACTTTTTGTTTTTGAAACAGCAACATATAGACTTGCAAAACAAGCATGGTAAAGGCTATACTTGACCTTTTTATTGAACTAAAAGATTCAAAACATTACTCTATATAACAACAAGCAAATCCTAATAAAAGAGAATGACACTCCAAGCAAAACACATATCATGTGGTGAATAAAAATATAGCCCCAAGTAAAGTTACCGATGAACGAAGACGAAAGAGGGGATGCCATTTGGGGCATGAGGGAGTCCTGGGTTATGGGGTCCTTTGGTGTCCAGGCTGTGTAGCATGGGCTGGACTGATGGGCCGTGAAGATACAAGATAGAAGGCCTTCCCCCGTGTCTGGATGGGACTCTTATTTGTGTGGATGGCAAGCTTGACGTCCGAATGTGTAGTTTCCTTTCTCTGTAAACCGACTCTGTACAACCGTAGGCCCCTTCGGTGTCTATATAAACTGGAGGGGTTAGTCCATGGAGGCGATGACAAATCACATAGGCTAGACATCTAGGGTTTAGCCATTACGATCTTGAGGTAGATCAACTCTTGTAACCCCTATACTCATTGAATACAATGAAGCAGGACGTAGAGTTTTACCTCCATTGAAAGGGCCCGAACCTGGGTAAACATCGTTTCTCCCTTGTTTCCTGTTACCTTCGATCCTCAGACGCACAGTTCGGGACCCCCTAACCGAGATCGTCTGGTTTTGACACCGACATTGGTGCTTTCATTTAGAGTTCCACTGTGTCGTCGATGGTGGGATCGATGGCTCGCCTTGTCATTAATGAAAACATCACCTCGGGAGAAACCCTAGCTCCGGGACAACTCCTCCAGCTCGGCGGTTTCACCATGGGTGCCCATACGGCCTTTAAGCCAAGGGCGGCCCTCAAAATCGCTAAACATCGTCTTCATGTCCGCCTCGAACACCCCGAAAAGATGGATCCAGTAGATATTTCGTCTTTAAACGAACTACTTGATCGCATTGCCGCCCTGGGAGTAGCAGCAGACTACGATTGGAATAGGCTTAAGCCCGATGAGAGGGAAATCAGGTCCCCGCCGATCACCCATATGGTAGCAGTCGTGGAAGAACAGGCCGATGATACTTCTCCCCCCAAGTTGAGAACAAGCTATGTTCGGATTTCCGAGACACACAAGCCAGATACCCATCTTTGGGAAGAGACCTCTTGTCCTTCGAACATAGAACCGGGCGTTGAGCCTGAAGACCACAAAGACGCTCTGGACCATGTACTGGTGACTTCGCAGATTCTTCAAATTCTGGACACAATAATGGGCCAGGATACGGATTTCAGCCCGCCCACCCACCACATACAATATTCTCCAAACAACTGAGGTCCTCCAGATGTATGCGACCTAATGTACGTGCGGCAACAACCTGAGGAAACAGTCCACCACTTTTGGGCCAGGTTCCTCCTGGTTAAAGACAAGATCAAGGACTGCCATGACGACGATGCGATTTCAATATTTTGTTGCAATTGCATGGACGAGGGAATCTTTAGCGCCCTCAATTGCCGCCGCATACCGCACTTTTCAGATTTGGCGCACATCGTCCAGAATTTTAGTGCAATGGAAAGCACCTAGAAGGCACAAACAGCCCGGTGGGATCCTTCGAGCATAAAGCAGCTGTCAGGGTTCTGGAACGACACCTATGGGATACCTCGACGGAATCCCTTCTATGGTTGTGGGGTGTGGGGCTGCGCAAAGAGCGGGTCTAGAAGATCAACTCGGTGGGATTTATACCCAGGTTAGGGCCGTAAGCAATGCGTAAAACCCTAGTCCTGCTTTGTGTGTATTTCGTGTTCTTGAGTTCTTGAACTAGCTGCGGTGCATGCCCAGTCCAAAAAAATCTGAATCCTTCCTCGGTATGCCTTGGGCCTCCTTTTATATGTCAAAGGGGTTGCCACAGTGGCACACAGGAGGTGGAAAGTATGTACAGTGTACAAGTTTATCTCCTGATATCCTAGGACAAACGCCTTTAATGCGCCGCCTATGTGTCCTCTTGCTTTATCAGGGATGGTAAAGAGGCCCATCCCGTCCATCGCTGCCTCGCCTTGCTTCAACGCGCGTCCAAGGTGACCAGGCATGCAGCGCCATGTTGGCTGGCGGGCTACTGAGCTGGTGCGGTGGCAGGGTCTTCATGAAGATCTGCATGCCACCACGCAGTTGCTTGACTGGTTGGCCTAGAAGCAGCATGCTGCCACTCAATTGTGTGCCTAGTTGGTAGGCTGGTCGCCACGTCGGAAACGGGCGCGGTGCAGCGAAGCTTTGGTAAGTGCGGGCCTGGCTTTGGCTCCGTAGACGCCCCCGGCAAGGCCCTTGCCGGGATCTCGTGGGCGTCCCCGGCAAGGGTCTTTTCGAGAGCTTGCGAGCGTCCCCGGCAAGGATCTTGGCGGAGGTCTTCGTCTTCTAGTGATCACCTAGGCCTGCAGGCCTTTGGTTTCCACAAACATCTGCATGCCACCATGCAGGTGCTCCCGAGCCTCAGTCTTGACGTTGTCGACAACGTCATGACTCTTAGGCTCAAGGGTGGCGGTCTTGCTGGTGTTGGGCAAGTTGCCCCGACAAGGATCTTGCCGGGGCCATGTAGGCCATGTCGGCAAGGCTCTTGCCGGGGGAAGCCCATCTTGTCCCTTCGCTCTTTATGCTTCTGGCTTGGGTGCTGCTTCGACCGCCTTGTATCTTTGCTCCTTCTGCCTTGCCGAGCCCGGCTGCATGTGTGGCTACGACTGCCCCTGCACAAGTAAAGGGGTACAGAAGGGCCCCCACTTTTGTACACCGACAGGAGTCCCCGGGCCTGTGCCACACATCAGCGCGGAGCTTTTTTGGGCCAGGCCCCAAATGGTGCGCGGGCACGCGTGGCAGAATTTTTACTACGGTAACTCCTTCGCCAATTGCGCTTCCCCATGACCCACATTGAGAGCGTGACGTGGGGTCGTGCGTGGAATGACCGCATCATGCTTGCGTCACCCCGTGGTGAATAGTAAAGAGGCGGCCCGCGTCTTCCCCATAAAAAAGGGAAAACTGCAGGAGCACTGCTCATTTGCCCTATGCGCCCTTTCCAATCTCGGAACCGCCGTTCCCCTCTTCTTCTCCAAGCACGAACCAAAGCTTTCACCTCCGCTCGCTGCCGCCACCACTGCGCCCCCATTGCTCTCGACCCCTTACCCCTTCTCAGCCTCCATGGCGCCTAAGACAGTCAAGGGCAAGGGAGTGGCCAAGGACGTCGGGGCGAAGGAGGCGCCGGAGAGTGAGTTGGTGGAGATGCGGATGGAATGCGCCCTCTTCACCTTGACGGTCGATGCTCTCACCCTCAAGGAGAAGTTCAGGCCCCTATGGGGGATGGAGACGTCGGGGCACCCTGCCACGCGTATCATCTCTTCTACCTTTGCCAAGGACGGCCCAAATCGGTACCCGTTCTTCGTTGATTACTTCTCCTGCGGGCTCTGCCACCCTTTCTCCGATTTCTTCAACAACATCATGCACACCTTCGGCTTCCATCTTCTGGATTTTACACCAACGCCATGGCGTGCATGGCCTTCTTTGCCCACCTTTGTGAGGGCTTTGCCGGAGTGCATCCCAGCACGACGCTCTTTCGCCACTACTTCACCCCTCGCATCAAGCCAGGGAGCGCCATCTCTGGCTGCGTCACCTGGATCCCGAGGACCCAGAGCAAGGGCACGTACCTAAAGGGTGCCTTGAAGGAGAGGTGGGAAGAGTGGTGGGGCCTGTGGTGCTTGATTGTGAAGGAGGATCAGCAGGAGTTCTGCCGGGTCCGACGAAAGCCATCGGTCCGTAGGAAGGACTAGAACGATGTACGCCGGCAACAAGAAGCTCACGTTCGCCACCACCAGGATCCATCATCTCACCTTAGCGGGGCTCACTCTCGAGATGATCGAGGCCGATTTCATCCGTCGCCGGATTGCTCCGCTGCACAATAAGGGGAGGGGGGCCTGGGTCTTCAGGAACGCGGCTGACATCATGAGGCTCCGCCCCAGTCTGGACCACAACTTCATAGTGCTGCAGCACACCCACCTCTGCTAGAGGCTTTTTCAGCTCAAGGTCGACGAGGGCGGCAGGGCCGAGAGGACCGGCAAGGCCGAGAAGACTGGCAAGGCCAGCAGGTCTCTGTTTGGGTTGCCGGCGGAGGTGGTCCCGCTGAGCAACAACTCTTGGCAGACCACCATCATCGCAATGATGTCGGTCTTCAACTCTCACGGCCTCGACCCAACTTGGGACGAGCCAGACCAGAGCTAGTGCAGGAATTCTTCGACAACTTGTCGGAGAGGTATGTTCGCGACGAGCCGCAGCTCATCCGCGACACCATCGTGGAGGAGCTAGCGTACATTGCCGCCCGGGCAGAGGAGGCAGCGCTTGCCGAGGAGGCCGGCAGCCTCGGCACCATGGAGGACGAGGCCGATGTGGCCGCAAAGGAGAAGAAGTTTGTCGTGTGGACGTGAGCTGCCAGGGGATCCAACGACACCGGCACTGGGCCCCCCATGTCGAAGACGTGGTCGAGGAGTCGGCCGAAGAGAAGACCGAGGCTGAGGACCCCCTGACCCTGGAGAGAAAACGCGTCCTGCGGCGGGCTAGCTGCGGCGAGCCGGTCCGGCCTGGCAGGACCACGTAGCGGCAACAGGCCCAGGCGCAGCCCGCGCGTGAGACGAGGGAGCGGCAGCAAAGAAGGCCGCGCCCGCCACTCCTTCCTCAACCAAGCGGCGCAAGACGCCCTTACCTTCCCCTCCCCCCACGAACGCCACCCCAGAGGCCGACTTCAAACTTGGTTCCTTCAACCCGAAGAGGAAGAGGAGGAAAGCAGAGGAGGACAATTAAGCGTTTCGCCCTTCATCATTTCTGATCCTCAGCCTGCGCCATCTTTGCTGACTTGATCTTGTCTTTGCAGCGACACGGAGACGGTTTCCTAGAGAGCGGCGAAGAGGGCCAGGGCTTCAACGGGCGACAAGCCCCCGACGAGCAACCCGCGTACACCGGAGCTCGTGCTGATCATCCCAGACAACAGCCGTCGGCACAGCCCTTGCTTCAGCTCCCAGCATGAGTTCATTACTCACTCCCCATCGACAGGCGTTGGGGCGTGAATCCTTGGTTCTAACCTTGCCGGGTTTGCAGGAGAAGAGCGGCAACAGGAGGAGCCACTGAGGGCCACCCCCAACACGCCGCCCCCATCAACCATGCCGCCCAGAGGGGCGTCCTAGGCAAGGGCACCTTCTGCCGAGCCCACGCACATGGAGGAGGAGGAGAAGGCAAGCATGGGTGCCGGTGGCTCCATCCTGGCCATGAACGTTGGCTAGGAGGGAAACACTTCTTATCAGCCCGGCACGAGTAAGTGGCTCGCCTCCTGTCTCTGCTTTCTTCCTGTTCTTTGTTCTGAATTTTGATTTCGGCCTTGCTTTGTCCTCCCTTCTGGTTTCCAGACCCTTCCTCGATGAACCAGGAGGATATCGACAGCATCATCGAGGGGGTCGCCAAGGACACCAAAGCCGAGGCCGGCAAGATCGCACCTGACGAAGCCGCCAAGTCTGCTGCTGAGGAGGCCGGCAAGGGGCCTGCCAGGGAGGCCGGCAAGGGTGCCGCCGAGGAGGCTGGCAAGGCCACTGCCGAGGAGGCCACCAAGGAGCCTGCCGGGGAGGGGATGGCCAACGACCAACCTTCCTCCCCTTCAGCCCCTGCCTCGGGCAAATACTTGAAGGTGGGTGATGACTTGTTCCTCCGCCTTCCCGGGATGGCGAGCGCCAGTGCACCAGCCGAAGGGGAGGTGTTTGATGATTAGGCGCTCGCCACCGTCGAGCTCCAGGTTATCGATGAACCGAGCGCCGGCGGCGGCGGTTTCGAAGAGGAGCAGCTTGTCAGGGCCATGAGCGCCAACTTCCAGAAGCTCCAGGCGCTCCACCGTGCCAGCCAAGACAAGGTGAAATCCAAGATGGCGGCGGTGGACAAGGCGGAAGCAAATTTTGAGGAGAGCATTGCTCAGTTGTAGGTCTGGTTTGGCGAGGCCAGGGAAGAGCTGAGGGCTGCCCAAGGTGAGCTGGATGAGCGAAAGCGAGAGCTCATCCTGAAGCAAGCCGAGGTCAAGAAGGCCTAGGAGGCGGCGAAGGAGAAAGCCGCCAAGGACGAAGCCCCCTAGGTGAAGCAGCAAGCTCTGCTGAACACTCAGCAGGAAGACCTCGTCGCCCACGAGCAGGCGCTTGCCGCCATGCTCCGTAGCAAGGACGAGGAGATCGAGAAGATCATCACGTAGCGGACCCAGGAGCTGGAGCTGGGGCACAAGGAGGCACTCGATACTCTGGCCTTGGACCACACCGGCAAGGTGGAGAAGCTGGAGCTAGAGCAGGAGGAGCTGAAGAAGAAAGTGTCAAGGCTGACGGAGGAGATGTACGCGGCCAACTGCTCTCTGGTGGATTCGCAGGTCACCGTCTCTGACCAGATCAAGCTGCTCTCCGAGGCCAACAGCTCCATTAACGATCTGAAGCTGCAACTGGGCGCTTTGGAGGGGAAGTT
Organism: Triticum urartu; assembly: GCF_003073215.2. Classification (NCBI taxonomy): domain Eukaryota; kingdom Viridiplantae; phylum Streptophyta; class Magnoliopsida; order Poales; family Poaceae; genus Triticum; species Triticum urartu. Next base: position 355,710,966 of record NC_053023.1, read on the forward strand.
TTCAGAGGTCATGGCCCGGGAGGAGACCGTGATCAAGGTCCTGGAGACTGAGAAGCAACTACGGAGCGATGATGCTGCCGCCCATAAAGAATATGTGGGTAGCATAAATCTCTGGATCAGCTGTCTCGCTGATGTTGCCAAGAGGCTCACTGCGCAGCTAGCCGTCATGGGCATGCCGGATGTCAGGTACTCCCAGGAGCCGAACATGAGCCCTAACGCCAGGTTGATCTTGTTCTTCGAGGGCGTCCTCGACACTCTGGAACTACTCCGCTCCAATCGAGCGACCTATCTGGCCAATGAGTCCCGGAGGCTTTGCAGGGGTGCGCTGACCAAGGTGCCCACAAAGGTGGCGTTCTTGAACCCCCAACGTCGACTTCGCCGACATGCCGGAGAGCTTGCCGGAGGGCACGCACCACATGGCGCTCGAAGAGCGCATCGAGCCCATCATCAGCTGCGTCGACGAAGTCCCGACGGTGGAGGGCCAGCGATTGGTCTAGCCACCTCATTTCTCCTTGCCTTTGTGAGTTCATGCCCAAGACAATTTTTATCTTAAGTTAGAACCGCGGCAATCATTGATGTAATATAACTCTGCAGTACTTTGAAATGAAGCATGCTATCTTCCTATTTGATCTTTTTTGTGTGTGCACACCCTACGCCTAGTTGGACAGGTTTGCCGACGCGTATACCCATGTTGTGGCGCTTTGAGGAACGGATCCTTAGCAGCCTGCCGGCGGGCGCTTGCTGCCGGGCAAATCACCATGCCGTTCTCAGCGCAGTCGCCTGATTTGTTGAGCGGACTCGAAACGGAACAGGGGCGTTGCCAATAGCGGAAGGGTTCCCTTGCGTGCAGGTTTTCCATACAAGGAGCAAGATCTTTCAAGGAAGATAACCCTATAAAAAAGGAAAATTGCTCAAAGTTTTGTGTGACCTAACTTTTCCGTTGCAACGCAGATGGTTATTGTGGCTGCGGACGGTACCAGAGTGTAGCTGATCGATGTCGCCTTCTTCTCTCGAGCCATCGCGACGGAGGACTCGATGGGTTGGCTTCAAAACCAGATTTTCACAGCCTTAGCGCCCCAACCTAGCACACCAAAGATGGCGGGGTTCTGGAACGACACCTATGGGATCCCTTGACGGTATCCCTTCTACGTTCGCGGGGCGTGGGGCTGCGCAAAGAGCGGGTCTAGAAGATCAACTCGATGGGATTTTTACCCAGGTTCGGGCCGCAAGCGATGCGTAAAACCCTAGTCCTGTTTTGTGTGTATTTAGTGTTGTTGAGTTCTTGAACTAGCTGGGGTGCATGCCTAGTCCAAAAAAATCCGAATCCTTCCTCAATACACCTTGGGCCTCCTTTTATATGTCAAAGGGGTTGCCATAGTGGCACACAGGAGGTGGAAAGTATGTACAGTGTACAAGTTTATCTCTTGACATCCTAGGACAAACGCCTTTAATGCGCCGCCTATGTGTCCTCTTGCTTTATCGGGGATGGTAAAGAGGCCCGTCCCATCCATCACCGCCTCGCCTTGCTTCGACGCGCGTCCCAAGTGACAAGGCATGCAGCGCCACGCTGGCTGGTGGGCTACTGAGCTGGTGCGGTGGTAGGGTATTCACGAAGATCTACATGCCACCACACAGGTGCTTGGCTAGTTGGCCGAGAAGCTACATGCTTCCACGCAAGTGTGTGCCTAGTTGGTAGGCTGGTCACCACGTCGAAACGGGCGCGGGGCATCGAAGCATTGGTAAGTGCGGGCCTGACTTTGGCTCTATAGACGCCCCCGGTAAGGCCCTTGCCAGGATCTCATGGGCGTCCCCGGCAAGGGTCTTGCTGGGGGCTTGGGAGCATCCTCGGCAAGGATCTTGCCGGGGGTCTTCGTCTTCTGGTGCTCACCTAGGCCTGCAGGCCTTTGGTTTCCACAAAGATCTGCATGCCACCATGCAGGCGCTCCCGAGTCTCGGTCTTGACGTTGTCGACAGCGTCATGACTCTCAGGCTCAAGGGTGGCAGTCTTCCTGGTGTTGGGAAAATTGCCCCGGCAAGGCTCTTACCAGGGCCATGTAGGCCGTCTCGGCAAGGCTCTTGCCGGGGGAAGCCCATCTTGTCCCTTCGCTCTTTATGCTTATGGCTTGGGTGCTGCCTCCGCAGCCTTGAATCTTTGCTCCCTCTGCCCTGCCGAGCCCAACCGCAGGTGTGGCTACGACTGCCCATGCACAAGTAACGGGGTACAGAAGGGCCCCTACTTTGTACACCGACAACAGCACACCGGACGGACAAAAAGGATGCACCCCTATGGGGCACCCGATCATCATCCCACAGACAAAAAAGTGAAGCCCTTTATGGGACACAGAACGGTCCTCGATGACCTGCTCGATAAACCTTGCCAGATACACACAGCGCCGAATACCGAACCAACACATAGCCTTCGGGCATGTTGGGTACTCCATTAGGTGGCTAAGAGCAGTGAGGCTATCCTCACCTACATTCCTCAAGAGAGGCACTCTTCGGAAAACGCCGATCTCAAGGTTTTTACGGTCTTCGAGACCTTTTCTTCCAACAACCGGCGCAAGATGGCGTTGCACGACCTTGCCGAAGTCAACCAGGTAGCAGCAGTAAATCCTTGGAACGACATGGCGATAACCTTCACTGCCGATGACGAGCCAAGGGCCAGATCTATCTGAGCACCAGCCGTTTTGGTCTTAAACCCAATAGTAGATGGCTTTCGGCTCACAAAAGTGCTCATGGATGGTGGCAGCGGCTTAAACCTCATCTACGAAGACACACTCCAAAAAATACAGGTGGACAAAAGTCGCATTGAGCAAAGCGGCACCACTTTCCAAGGCATCATCCCCAGTCGAGAAGCAATAAGCTCGGGGAGGATCAAAATTGACGTCGTATTCGGCACGCCGGAAAATTATAGGTCCGAAGAGTTGCTCTTCCATGTGGTACCTTTCCACAGCGGATTTCATGCCCTGTTAGGGCGAGAAGCATTCATCCACTTTCAAGCTATACCCCATTACGGGTACATGAAGCTCAAAATGCCAGGGCCCAATGGAGTTAACACTATCACCAGTGATTCGGATATAGCACTGCGCGCCGAAAACAAAACCACGTCACTAGCCCTCGAGGCGCTACCCGAGGCCCTGGCGGTCGAGGAACTGACTACTCTGCGCTCTACAGTGGATAAGGACGATGTAATCCTCGACAAGAGGCCCAAATCCACTTCCTTTAAACCAGCAGAAAAAATAGTCAAATTTCAAGTTCACCCACGGGATCCTAATAAAAATGCAGCCATTGGAGCACAACTGGATTCAATGATTGACACCGCCTTAAGAGCATTTTTGCGTGAAAATTGGGACATCTTTGCCTAGAATCCTTCGGATATGCCAGGAATCCAACGTAGACTGGCCGAACACAGCCTCAATACAATTAAGGGCTTTAAACCTGTGAAGCAAACACTGTGACGCTTTTTAGAACCCAAGCGACAAGCCACGGGGGCAGAGCTAGCCAAACTACTTGAAGACAGATTCATTAGAAAAATCAAACACCCAGACTGGCTAGCAAACCTGGTCATGGTGCCAAAGAAGGATAAGTCCTGGCGTCTCTGTGTCAATTTCAAAGACCTAAACAAGGCTTGCCCTAAGGACCCCTTCCCACTGCCCCGCATTGACCAAATCATTGATGCAACCGCAGGGCACGACTCACTGTGCTTCCTTGACGCATACCCCGGATACCATCAAATTAAGATGAAGGAACCCGATCAGGCCGCGATGCCATTCATCACTCCGTATGGGCCCGTTTTGCTTTAACACTATGTCTTTCGGGCTCAAAAATGCCGACGCCACCTACCAATGCATGATCTAAACATGCCTGGAAAAACAAATTGGCAAGACGGTGGAGAAATATGTAGATCATGTAGTCATCAAAACCAAACATGTCGAATCATTGGTGGACGACTTGCACCTCACATTCGACAACCTCCGAACACATGACATATGGCTCAACCCAGAAAAATGTTTTTTCGGCGTCCCGGGTGAAAAACTGCTCGGGTTTATTGTTTCCAATAGAGGAATCGACGCAAATCCGGCCAAAATCCAAGCCTTTTCGCAATTGGCGACACCAACAGACCTAAAGCAGGTCCAAAAACTAGCTGGGTGCGTGGCAGCCCTGAGCCGCTTTATCTCCAGACTGGGAGAAAAGGCACTTCCACTTTATCGCCTGCTCTGACGTACCGATCACTTCGAGTGGACGGATGCGGCGACCGCCGGGTTGGAAGAAATAAAAACTTTGTTAGCAAACAACCCAATCCTGGCCACACCAAACGTCGATGAACCCATGCTTCCATACATATCAGCAACTCACCAAGTAGTGAGCGTTGTGCTATTTGTCAAACGAGAGGAAGAGGGACACAAATTCCCACTCCAAAAACCAGTATATTACGTATCGGAGGTCCTTACACCATGCAAATCCCGATACCCGCATTATCAAAAGATAGCATATGCGGTCTTCATGGCATCTCGAAAACTGCAACACTACTTTCAAGAGTGCTCGATCACGGTGGCATCTGAAGTACCACTCAATGATATGATAAACAACCGAGACACCACCGGCCGCATTGCCAAATGGGCTATAGAGCTCTTACCATTCGAAATAACATACAAGCCACACCGAGCTATTAAATCTGAGGTGTTGGCTGACTTCGTCGCCGAATGGACAGAAGCCGAACTCCCTAAAGAGTACAACACATACTCCAACTGGGTGATGTACTTGACGGCTCTAAAATGTTAGCCGGACTGGGGCTGGTGTCATCCTAATATCCCCTACAGGGGCCCCAGTCCATTATGTATTACAAATCATGTATACGGATTCCAATAATGCAACCGAATATGAAGTGCAATTGCATGGACTCCGGATGGCCGTTTCTATGGGCATACAACACCTTGAAGTGCGTGGGGATTCGAACCTCTCTATATCCCAAATAAATGGAGAATTCGACGCAAAGGATCCAAAGATGGCAGCCTACTGCCAAGCCATACTTAGAATATCCGCTCGATTTGAGGGGCTTCAGTTTCATCATGTGGCTCGATGTAGTAATCAGGAAGCGGACATCCTTGCTCGTCTGGGAGCTAAATGCGATCCCGTCCAGCCTAACACCTTTTTGGATAGGCTTTTTAAACCATCTGTAGTATGGCAGGACGAGAGCGGAAATAACAGTCCGGTGCTGATCATACCCCCGGATGTCGAACATGATTCAGATACCATCGGGGGCTCGAGCACCGAGCCAACACCTTCCGCTCAAGTAATCATGGCAATTATTGCTCCATGGACCGAACCCTTATTGGCCTACCTTAATAGGCAGGAGCTCCCTACTGATCAGAATGAGGCCCGTCGCATAGTCCGACGCTCTAAGGCCTATAAAGTCCACGAGGGAGAGCTCTACAAGAAAAGCACCACCAAAGTCCTTCAAAGATGTATCTCCGAAGAGGAGGGGCGACAGCTCTTGGCCGAAATACATGCTGGCCTCGGTGGCCATCACGCCGCAGCCCGGGCCCTAGTAAGTAAAGCCTTTCGTAAAGGCTTCTTCTGGCCCACAGCCCGAGCGGACGCACAGACCCTTGTACAACGCTGTTTCGGATGCCAGCCTTTTGGCAATCAAAGTCATTTGCCGCCCACTGCCCTCAAAACAATCCACATTACCTAGCCTTTCGCGGTCTGGGGGCTAGACATGGTCGGACCCCTTAAAGGGGGAAGCCATAATAAAAAAGTATCCGCTGGTTATGGTGGATAAATTCACCAAGTAGATATAGGCCAAACCAGTAAAAATGGCCGAAGCCGGACCGGGATCGATTTTATATCCGGTGTTGTACACCATTATGGCGTCCCGCACAACATCATTACTGGCAATGGTTCTAACTTTATAGCCGATGAGGTGAAAATTTGGTGTGCTAATCTGGGCATTAAGCTCGACTACGCCTCCGTTTATCAACCTCAAACAAACGGTCAGGTCGAATGTGCTAATGGCCTGATAATGAGCGGCATCAAACCCAGACTAGTGCGCTCCCTATGGGAATCAGATAAGCACTGGGTTGAGGAACTCAATTCCGTACTCTGGGGGCTGCGGACCACGCCCAATCGCACGACTGGCTACACACCCTTCTTTATGGTGTACGGCGCAGAGGCTATCTTCCCTTGCGACAGTATTCTTGACTCACCTCGAGTGTGCATGTATGAAGAGAGAGAAGCCGAGCTCGATCGGCAGGACGATCTAGATGGCATGGAGGAGTGTGCTGTTGTGAAGGCACGTGCGACATTTTATCAACAACATGCTCGGAGGTATCAAAGCAGAGAAGTGCGGGCAAAGACTTATAATGTCGGTGAGCTCGTTCTACGCCTACCAGAGAAGAAAAAGGACATTCTCAAACCCAAATGGGAGGGTCCCTTCATTATATATGAAGTTCTCACTAGAGGAGCCTATCGCCTTCGCAATGCATTGGATAATCGCTTAGAGCCGAACCATGGAACGCTGCTCGGCTCCGAAGATTCTATGCCTAAGTCCGGACATATACCTTTGTTCGTTCCTTTTTCTTATTTTCAATTTTTTTTCTTTTTCTCATTTTTATACAATTTCTAACATGTGTGCGGGTAAGCCGCACACTTCAGGGTATACATCCTTAAATGTACACACCCCACCACAACTGGGGCTTCTCTCAATAGAAGCTTATTATTATTTTGAGCATATAGCTCACCATATATATGTGTTGTCTGCTCATATACATCCTTTCTTCGCCATTATATGCACCTCTATGCTTAAGTTTTTGCCAAGCTGGGGTGCCTGGCTCCTGTGCTTATGCCCTACATTCCCGCTTGTTCGGCTAGGGCATTGTAAGTGCATCTAGTGCCACCACTAGTTGGTTTTGGAGTATTGATGACAAACTTAGTTGAGGGACTAATGTGTTTGTAAGAATTGCAGGATAACATAGGTAGTAGTCCCATATTGATTCGGTTTACCTACCAGAGATGACCCCTAAAAATGGGTGAGGACATTGAAGACAATGATGGTTCGTGAAGACATTCACGATGAAGATTATGACATGAGAAGACTTTCATATGAAGACTATGGAGTGCGAAGACATAGCTGTTTCGTAATTTCCTTTTCTTCTTTGTTGAGTCATAGGAACCACCGTACTGTTAAGTGGGGTTCATGTGAACAAAGTCAGAGTGACTGACGTGATGCTCAACCAAATCCTATGTCTTCGAGCGAAGACAATGAGAGAAAATCTTATCCTGTGCTGGATGAGTGAGCTTTACTTGTAGCCCAAGTCAAACCGTCACGTGTGTTTGAAATCCGACCGTTGGACACGTGGCGGTTCCTTAGTGACCCAGGGTCATTTCGGACAGATAAGGTCGGGTTGCCTCCTGGCTATAAATAGCCCACCCCCTACACCATAAATTGGTGGCTGCTCAGAGTTAGTGCACGGCTTTTGTTTTTTGAGAGCAACCCACCTTCGAAGCATTTGAGAGAGAGATCCTTACAAGGACAAAGCCCTAAACACCCAGAGCCAAAGAGTGTTAGGCATCACTAAAGTCTTTCTGTCTGTGTGACCTAAAGACTTGTTACACTTGAGGACTATGAATCCCCAGCCGGTTAGGCGTCACGTTCTGAGCATCCAAAAGTCATTGTGGATCGCCAGTGAACGAAATCTATGAAGGTTTGGAAGTATACCTTCAAGACTTACCAGAGTGATTGGGCGAGGACTGGGTGTCCTTAGCTCAAGGGGACTAAGGTGAAGACGTGGTCTTATGAGTTAAATCTCAGCCTCCCTAACCAGACGTATAGTTGTCACAACAACTGGAACTGGTCTACCAAATCCTTGTCTTCACCAAGCAACTGGTTCTATATTTAACTTCCCTTTACTTTACATTTGGTCTTCGTGAAGTCATTGCTTGCCTGTATGATCTGATTGACTTCACTAAGTGAAGACTGTTTACTGTTTGATTTCATACTATCTTCCATCCCGATCCATACTACCTATCCGCAGATAGTCTTCGTGCTTTCACTTCATTGCATACTTGAGTATGGCTTGTCTAGTGTAGTCTACCTTCCGCTGCATATCAATAGGTTCATTTCTATTCTTTGTCTTCAAAGACCTCGTGGTTTGAAGACTTTTAAAAAAATCGCATATTCACCCCCCTCTAGTCGATAACTAGCACTTTCAGGCATAAAGGGAGCACCTCTGCGATTGTTACAACCGGGTCATCCGGACATGTACCTCAGACGGGGTGAAGCTGAAAGCTAGCGTTCTTAAGAGAATAATTGGTCGGCGAACAAATGACGAACTGCCTTTGTTGAAGTATAAAACTCCCAAAGAATAAAGCCTCCTGTGATTTTTCCTTTTTAGCATCACAGCTTAGGCATGCATAAATAACACATGATGGCCCAGGGAGAAGAACCCTTAACGGAATTATTCTCTCTGGAAGATGTTTCTTACGTTAAAAAATAATATAACATAACTCCTCGAATACAGTTTGTCTGTGGAAGCACCATGACCGGATTGCCTGGTTTCCGAACATACTTGGTATTTACCACAGGCATAGTATTCAGAAACACTCCAAACCTTGGGTTTTGGAGGTTGAAGCAGAAGGTCTTCGATGCCAATGTTTCCAAGTTCGGTCGAAGATAAGTTTGGTGATAAAGTGCATTGTTACATGGAATCAAATGCCTACTCTTTATCTATACCATCTATAAGGCTGTCTAGTTTATAGTCATGTTGGGAAAATTTGGCGGCTGTCTTTACTTGGTCGTAAACCAAGCTAACCGGAATTTCTTGTCCGTCTGATCCCCAAGGTCCGACCCGGGCCATATGATTCGGATCAAGTCCGATATACCACATTTTCACCATGGCCTAGGATTCTCGTGCAGCTTCTCAACATGCTGATGCCTTCCATAGTTCAAAGCGGCGTCACGCTCCCTTAAATTCACAAGCTCCTCCATAATTTCTGGAGAAGAATCAGATTGCCACAAAGCCTTAGCCAAGTTCCTCATGGCTTTCCAAGCGCGTTCGTGCACTTGGGATAGCTCTTGCAGCAAGTCGCCTTGAAATCCGGACACTTCTCCTTCAGGCCGCCTGGTTAACAAACATACATGAACAATTTTGTAAAACTTTCCATCAAGGGACCATATGAAAGTCAGGATAAAGGACATACTAAATATGCCGCGTTATTAGTTTCTTGTTCTCCTTCAAGGCATCTGATAGTTGGGCTCGTATGTCCTTTAGCTCTTTGGCTTGCTTGATGTTTGCATCTTGTAATTTGTTCTTCTCATCAATAGTCGGTGTTAATATACATTGACCAGCAGCACCTTGCCCTTCGGCATGTTGCTTGTCCGCCTGAGCAGCCTTTAGCCTCTCCTCCAACTGTTCTGTCGATCTTGCCGCTGAAAATAAAACAATGCATATTTAAAAATCATTGTTGGAGCAGAACCGTATTTTCCGGACACTATTGTGCTTACCATCAGGTGCCTTCTTGGAATTCTTCAAATTTTCCAATTCGGCGGTAACAACAGTTAGCTTGGTCCGACATTCTTCAAGCTCCTTCGACAATGTGTTATTTTTCTCCGTGAGTACTTGATGATATAACGACCCTTAAATCAGTTGGGCTAACTGCTTCAAGTCTCGGGGGCTACTAGCAATCGACCACGCAAGTGTGTCAAAATTTACCTATATTTCGTTAAGAACAGTTGTATAACTCCGGCAAGGCCGTCTTGAGCGGCTCGGACATAAGCATCCGTCGAAATCAGTGTGGTGAATTATTGTTCGGACAATGCCGGAGCACGCATAGCTTCCTTCAAGCGATGGCGATTCATCACGCTCTCCACTTCGGAATTCGTGACCGACACGTCATCTAAATCCTCTTGAGGAGTCGAAACTAGCACGACATTTGCTTGCGTCCTAACTGGCGAGTTCGGCACCGAATTAGTGGGCATTTGGCTAATTGGGCGTTTTTCCCACCGTTTGCCGCGTACTCCTCCTAAAAATAAAAAGGGGGAGACTCTTAATAATCCAGACTCATGCCTAGGCATGCATTAAGTACACATACCTCTTGGAAGACTGTGAAGTCTCCATGGTACTCCGATGGGTAAAGGCGAGGGTAGTCGATAACGATGGTCACCTCCGAACCGTCAAGCCTCGCCTAATAGAATACCCCATCGTCAAATTATATATATATATATATATATATATATATATATATATATATATATATACTTGCAAAAATGCCCGTGCGTTGCAATGGGAGAACAGGTGTCCTGGATCCTTCGGGAAAAAAACAACACATCCAAGTTGATAAATATCAAACTGGAAAATTGTTACAATGCCAAGCCAAATTCTGTCATGCTTCTATGCTAGCAAAAGTTTGGGCTGTGTAAAGCAACTCTTTGCAGCATAACCCAAACAAACACAAAATATGATTGGTAGCTAAATCTATCAATGAATTCAGCTGCATATCTTTGAGTCCTTTATTAATATTGTGGCATTGTTCTTAGATAGATTGCCATGTCCCTTCTTGAACTGAAACACCATCAAGCAAAAGACAGGACATCGACAATCTCCATTTATATATAAAAAAAGAATAGTACTAAACTAAAACAGATAGTACAAATGAAAGGTTTTCCAACTATTAAATACCGAGAAAGAAATTAGTATAAGATGAGGTTGCAAACCTGGATGGATGATGAATGCCTATTGCTTATCCATTGACATGTGTGTTGTCATCTGCCAACTTCACCTACCAATATTAGATGCATCAATATTGTATTAGGCTAAGAGCAGTGGGCATGTCCATTAGCGGTAACAAACCAAATAATCTGTCTTGTTTCATAGAGACCCATGTAAAGTGTTGAGACATACCAGATTCCTAAATCAGGATTGCTGAAACCGCACCATATTGTGCATGTACAACGTCAAATCCAGACAAGATATTACAGTAAAGAAAGGAAAATACATGTAGAAATGATAACTGAATTTACAAACGCTATAGTTGATCCCAATAGCATACTTGTGCCCCCTAGCCTGCCATCAAAATGAGCTAATTTGGCCCGCAGTTGTTGAATTTCTTGCGCCGTCAAAGTCCTACTCTTTTACATTACTTTACCTTGTTCCACCAACTCGAAATTCCAGTTCTGCATGCTATAATTTACATGCACATTCTTGCGAAATACAAACCAATGATAATCAAAGTTTCCATTCCGCAACCGATTTACTGGGATACTTGAGAGTCTGGTCCAGCAAAAGAGACCGTGTGTCGTGGTGTGTACCTTGCATGTGTAAGTTCTTGTTATCTATTTGATCTCTCCCTAGTAATCTCATTGATGAATGATGCAGCCTTTGTAGAGGGTTCTTTCCTAACAGCAAGGAGATTCTCAATTTCAGCACAAAGATGCACAACCTCATCTCTCAAAGGCTCATTTGATCTAAGGTCAGCTTCAACCTTCCTTCTCTTGTCAACAAGCTCGCTGATATAGTGATATAAGCTCCATTCTTGTCATTAATCGTTGCAATGATCATGTTCAGGTGATGGAGTTCCTCCTTTATTTCTTGGTAACTCCATTCGTTCCTCGGCTAGAGCATGACGATCAGCCATAAGCCTGCAGAATTCAACCTCGTGCAACTTAATTTCTTCCTATAGAAGAGCCGGGTGAGAGGGAGGTAGACTTGGTACTTGGCAAACTGTTCGGGTTAGATTTACCAAACTTTCCTCTTACCTAGTGTTGCCACTCAAATGGAAAAAACAGCAGTAAAGGAGTGCACACCCGTCCTTGGTACTAGGCAATAACTTTATCTTCTCTGCAAGAGTTAGCATGTTTCACTACCTCGCTTCAATGCAAATAAAGGAACTATAACAACCTGCAATGAACTTTCAAATAGTACATGAGGTTATTACTGCTGAAACATAATCATAATAACATTTGCACTGACATGGAAGTTATAGGAGCATATGCTGAATTTGTGGTCCCTGAGATGCTAGCACTAGGTATATGCATTATATTGCAGTAAAAAGAGAGAGGGAAATAGTGGATCTGCAGCCAGCTCTTACAGGCGCTATACTATATAAATTATCCAAAGAAGACCAAACTTAAGTGGGTGTCAAATATTAGATATTGTTCACTTAAACACTCAAAGAAGAATGATTAATGTACTGGAATAATAGAGGGATTTGGACACATCTAGCAGAACATATCTCTACCTAATATTAGGGGAGTGACCTGGACTTTCAGCCTGATTTGGAAGCGGACATTGGTGGGGGAAGAGGAAGTGGCGGCTTGCTCACATGGATTAGGATTTAGGAGCCAAATAATTTCCGATTTGGTGAGGACATCGTAGACGAATGAGTTGCCGCGAAGCCTGTTGTCCTTGTTATCTTGAAGCTCCTGCACCACAAAAGAAATTTCAGTGCATTGATGTACTAATCTAGACCAAAACAAATCAAGGAAACTATGATAATCATGCTAGACTAATCCTAATCTTTCTCTGCCAGCAGCAGCAACTTCCTCTGCCTGCAACAGCTCACTAAAGTTCCTTGGTTTGCTCAGCCAAGAACAGGGACAATGGCATGGCCGAGCAGAACACCAGCGAGTCCCTGTCATTCCTGACACATGCAGGTCAAAAGCCTTACTGCTTCGCTGTGCAAACCTCCATTGGAGTCTATGGTCGCCCAAGTGATGCCATCCTTGACGGGAATTTCGTCGAACATCCTGTGGGCGGCCACCGTAGCTCGTCTAGGAGAGCACCAGTCCATTGGCTAGCAAGTAGGGGAAGGCTAGATGTGGCGCATCCAGCGGTGATGTCGGCGTCCTAGTAGCATCGATAGAAGCCCTGGAGAGGGAGATGTAGACGTCCTTGTCGGTACCCACACGAAGCACGTCCACGAGGCGAAGAACGTCGGCGGCGCCCGCCCATAGGACGCTGCTGCGCCCGTCCACAATTCATCGCAGCTATCCTGCTTGTTGTGGTTGAGGTCGTCCGCGGTATCAAGAAACATGGCTGGCGGCGGCGGTCAGATCGACCCAGCTCGGGCCGACCCGCCTCGAATGCCACCACCATGGGGCGCATCGACCTTGAGCGAGCTCCGCGCCGCACTCGCCATAGGTGCTACCATGATCTTGGCAGATCAGCTGGTTCACACACCTCTGGATTGAAGAGGTTGCACACACCTCTTTATTGCGATCGCCATGACTTCAACTATTGAGAGTTCGGAGTGGGCCAGCAGCCTGACTTTGCTGACCAACCTCTGTATCTCCGCATTATTCTCTTCTTTGGGACATCGGGGATGCCAGTTGAGGCGCTTCTTTAAGGGAGCGCTGGAAAATTCAGGGAGACCGCGCCTGACTGGATTCGGTAGCAGAACATCATCCATATATAACCATTCTAAAGACCACTCCGGGTACGCGTCTTTAGGACTTCCGATAGGGTATCCAGATCCGGCAATACGCCATACTTCGGCACCACCCACTTCAAATATGGAACCCCCTTTGTGGCGGAGAACGAGGCAGAAGAATTTCCTCCATAATCCAAAATGGGCCTCCTTGCCTAGGAATAACTCGCAGAGGGCAACAATGCCTGAGATGTGCAGAATTGAACCTGGGGTGAGGTTATGCAGTTGGATGCCATAAAAATTCAATAAACCCCGAAGGAATGGATGGATTGGAAATCCCAGGCCCCGTAACAAAAATGGGACGAACCACACCATCTCCTCCTTATTGGGGTTGGGGAAATTCTCAGCTATCTCGTCATTGTCGATTGAATATAATCCCGCTCGAACGAGAACTAGATCTCCGAGGGGGAGGTAGCCCTGTGTTTGGAGCCGGCTTAGTTGAAGATGAGGCACGGAGCAACTCTGCCAATCGCCCTCTTGAGGGTCGTGGGGGCACGAAGAGGAGCCTGGGGCGCTGGCCATGACGAGGGCTTTTGTTTTGTGGCTAGACTTGGTCGTTTCTTCCTTCTGCGCGGTGCGAGATGGCCTTGGGAGATCCATATCCCTTTATATAGGCACCACCTGAGCATGGTGAAGGGTTTATTTGCAAAAAGACATGGACCGTTCATATTCATCCTGCACACAGAAATCGAAGCGCCATCAGGGGGAATTGTAAAAGACGTTGAGGTTGTTGCCGGATTATCGACAGTCCGGATTATAATGAAGAACCCGTCTTGCAAAGCCAATGACATGAGCCGAAGACTACATCGTCATTGAAGGAAAGCTTGGGGGCTACTAAGGGAGTCCTAGATTATGGGGTCCTTAGGTTTCCGGGCTATGTAGCATGGGCCGGACTGATGGGCCATCAAGATACAAGATAGAAGGCCTTCTCCCGTGTCCGGATGGGACACTCCTTTGCGTGGATGGAAAGCTTGACATCCGGATGTGTAGTTTCCTTTCTCTGTAAAACGACTCTATACAACCCTAGGCCCCTTCGGTGCCTATATTAACTGAAGCGGTTAGTCCGTGGAGGCGATGACAAATCACATAGGCTAGACATCCACGGTTTAGCCATTACGATCTCGCTGTAGACCACCTCTTGTAACCCCTATACTCATCAAATACAATCTAGCAGGACGTAGGGTTTTACCTCCATTAAGAGGGCCCGAACATGGGTAAACATCTTGTCTCCCCTGTCTCCTGTTACTTTCGATCCTCAGACGCACAGTTCGGGACCCCCTACCCGAGATCGGTCAGTTTTGACACCAACAGGGCATCCCCAAGCTTAGTTTCTTGGGTATTCCTTGAATATTAACTTGGGGTACCTTGGGCATCCCCAAGCTTAGGCTCTTGCCACTCCTTGTTCCATAGTCCATCAAAACTTCACCCAAAACTTGAAAACTTCACAACACAAAACTTCACAGAAAACTCGTGAGCTCTGTTAGTATAATAAAACAAATCATTCACTTCGGTACTGTCAAGACAAGATTCGTAATTTTTATCACGTGATGCCAATTGTACCCTATCATTTCTACAATTTATATTAAGCAATATAAGCCATAGAAACTAGAAAACATGCAAACTATGCAATGAAAACAGAATCTGTCAAAAACATAACAGTCTGCAATGATCCGAATAACAACCATACTTCTGTTACTTCAAAAAAATTGAAACATTAGGACAACCTGGGGAATTTTTATATCAATGTACTTTAAAAAATTAAGAAGGTTTCGACGCTCTAGTGATTTTTAACAATTCTGTGATTGGGCGCAAAAGTTTCTGTTTTTGGATAGAATTGAATCAACCATCATCCACACTGTCCCAAAGGGTTTACTTGGAACTTTATTAAAACAAAAGCTATAAAACATGACTACTACAGTAGCTTAATCATGTGAACACTTCAAAACAGTAGGTACTGGTGTTGGGTTGTCTCCCAACTAGCGCTTTTCTTGAATGCCTTTTTAGCTAGGCATGATGATTTCCACGATGCTCACATGAAAGATAAGGGTTGAAACGCAAAAGGAGCATCATGAAGCATATGGCTAGCACATTTAAGTCTAACACACTTCCTATGCATAGGGATTTTGTGAGAAACAATTTATGGGAACAAGAATCAACTAGCATAGGAAGGTAAAGCAAGCATAACTTCATGATTTCAACACATAGAGGGGAAACTTGATATTATTGCAATTCCTACAAGCATATATTCCTCGCTCATAATAATTTTCAATAGCATCATGAATGAATTCAACAATATAAACATCACTTGAATCATTCTTTTCATGATCTACAAGCATAGAAATTGTACCACTCACCACATAAGAAAAATTCTTCTCATTCATAGTAGTGGGAGGAGAAAATTCAACAAAATAACTATCATATGTTACTTCATTCACATAATCAATATGAGCATTCAAATAATGATGACAAGTTTCACGAATATCATTATTCTATATAGCATACATGTCATCACAATAATCATCATAAATAGGAGGCAAGCTTTCATCATAATAAATTTGCTCATCAAAACTTGGGGGACAAAAAAATATCATTTTCATCAAACATAGCATCCCCAAGCTTGGGAAAAACATTAATTGTAGCAAATAAATTCTTTGACATGTCATTCTCACCAAACATAGCATACCCAAGCTTGTGGCTTTGCATATCGCAAGCATAATCACTCTCATCATTAATAATATGAATAGCACCAATAGTGTGGCAATTATTATCATCACAATGAGTAATAGGCATAACAATAATAGGAGCAAAATAATTTGGGAGGGATACCTTTTTACCTTTGCTTCTCCATCTTTTATTTTTCTTCTTCACATCATGTGTGGGTTTAATCACCTTTTTGGAGCTCCTTATTGATGAGATTGGTTGAATAAAAAGCTCTTCCTCGTTACCTTATTTATCATAAGAAAAAATAGGAGGATATCGGGAAACCTCTTCCCCTTCATTAGTATTCTCTTAATCTTCTATTTGTTTTCTTGTCTTCAAGTAATTCGCAATATAAGGACTCTCAATGCAATTCACCGCACAATACATATAAATTTCATTTAGATCAAAATCAATCATTTTCATGAGAACCCAATCTGGAACCTTCGCGTGAGTAAGTTAAGCACGGCGTCTATGCTCGGGCCCATCCCTGCAGCATCGATAAATCCAGCGGCTGAGCTCTGTCTGGCAGGCCGGCCCCGTTCACATCACCTCCTAGGGCCGTTGGTGCTTGGCTTTCTCACAGGATGACCTCAGGAGATTCGTTCGGCGCAGGTTGTCTAACCATCTCGCATGACCAACACAGCGAACAAGAACCAAGACCAGGTGCAACCCGCCTTGAGGTAGGGCCTCGTGAGTCCTGCACTGGCTCACGAGTGCCCAGATACACCTCGTCTACCCCTGCCGTGCAAGCCATGTGTCAGGGCGGGGTTGTACATGCCCCGGGGGAGCTCCGCAGTAGGGAGTCCCGCACCCACGCACCAGTGGAAGCACCATGCTCTGCGCTGGCCGTCGACACTTCCGAGGAGCAGCTATGCCTGTGCACAAGCGGAAGCACTATGCTCCACGCTAGTGATAAACAACTGAGGGCGGCCTCACGGCCGTACCAACCTCAGGGAGCCCAAGAGCTCAGTGTCCGGCCTCACTGCAATGCCTCCCCTCGGGAGAGCCGCGCAAGGATCTGGGCACCGGGCCCATGCTCGGGTCACGCCCAAGCGTACGCCACCCAAGCAGGTCCCTCGGACCTGGTCGTCGCACGCCCCCCCCCCCCCCCCCCCCGAGCCGAGGCTTGGCGAGGGAAAGGTATGGAGAATGTTTGCATGTCAAAGGGGACTCCTAAGCATCACGACTCAGGAGCCTAACTGGTCACGTAGCCCCTCACTCCTTGGTCCGTCCTGGTCTCCGGTCGGCCCAACGGCGGTTGAGGTATGCGCGGGGCCAGGCTCTATCGACGTAGAACATTAACCTATCCTCACGTATCCTTTCTATAAGCTGTTTGCACATCAAGGGGGACTCCCGAGCATCACGACTCAGGAGCCTAATTGGTCACGTAGCCCCTCACTCCTTTGTCCGTCCTGGTTTCCGGTCGGCCCAACGGCGGTTGAGGTATGCGCGGGGCCGAGCTCTGCCGACGCAGAACACAAAGCAAATAGGAAGAAAATCGCAAAATCTCAAAGAAAATATTACAAGACATATTGTTCTCACAATATAAAACGCGAATTTAAATGCCTCCACGAGGAACGTTACATGCTGCAGGAATCTCAATAGGAAAGGGGCCGCAAGCCCGTCATCCCTCGACACCGCCAGCACCTGCAAGAGGTGCCCCCTCCTGGGAAGGGTCTGCTTCACCTTCATCATCGGTCGAGTGCGCAGGGGAGAAGGCGTCGAACTTCTCCAGCAGGGCTTCCACCTGACCTTTCACGGAAGCGGCGGCGGCTGAGCAGTGTTCATCAGCCACAGGCTCCAGCAGCTCGTCAAGGTGGGCGGCAGGATCGCGAAGATGGAGGTGGCTGAAGACACGCGTCAGCTCGGCTGAAGAAAGGACGCGAGCCTCGGCCTCTGCCATGGGGCCGATGCCGCGCACAACTTCCTCAAGCGCATCGACCAAGTAGGGGAGCAACCGGGCAGGGCCGTCCTCACTGGTGGCCAACGGCTTCTCCAAGCCCTTCTCATAGAGCGACTTCAGGCCCTCGCGAGACCTCTTCTCTAGAAGCGCGAAGGCCGCGCGGTCCTCGGCCAGAACCTTCGCCTTGGCGTCAAGATCGACCCCCTTCCCCTCCACCTTTCGCTCCATCTCCTCCAGCCGGCTGCGTTCAGTGGCCTGCGCCTTCACCGACTCCCCCAGCTCGGTGTCGTGGTCCTTGATGGTGTCCTCCCGGGCTTTCATTTCCTCCTCCTTCTCCTAAAGGCCGTGAGCTTCCTCTGCGCGCTCATCACGCAGACTCTTCAGCTCGTTTTCCAGCACCCAGCAGCGGTCGTGGGCGGCTTCGGCGTCCTTCATCGCCGCCTCGCGATCGGCCGCAGCTTGGGCGATGGCTCGCTTCTCCTTCTCGGAGGTCGTCGCGGCTTGGCTTAGCGCCGCTCGGACTGCTGCATCAGACGGAAGCCAGCCGGAGGCCAGCTCCAGGCGCCCGGCTGCCAGGCGCGGATCCGCGCTCAGGAGATCTTCCCGCAGCTGAGCCATCTCTGAAAGCGCATGCTCCAAGACAACAGAGGAGGTAGAAGAACCTAGGGATAATGGCGTAGAAGGAGGAAGAGGCGTTGTCACCATGGCCTGAGAGGCAGGAGGCTCCTGGGCCTCTTGGACCTCAGCACCCGAGCCGGACACCGGCACCTCCTGAGCCAGCGGTGCTTCAGGGGCTGACTCCTCTCGAGGATGCTCCACCGGGCCTCGCGAGGATGATCGCGCTAGAGAAGCACGGGCACCATCCCCACCTTTGCTCGTGGAGAGGGGCGCGGTCGTAGGAAGCGGCACGGACTCAAGCGGCACCACCTCACTCTCTGTAAGTGCATCTAGTACCCCTTAGTGATTTTGGTGTATTGAAGACTTATAGGTTAAGGGACTAATGTGTTTTTGAGTGTACACAGGTCTATAAGTCTACGGGGAGTTTGATATTTACAGAGAAAGTCGACCCCTAAAAAGTTATTCGACTGAATACTTTGGATTTCCGAAGACTTTGAAAGTGAAGAAATTGGTGCAATCCTGAAGACTTGGTATTCATTCGAGGAACATGAAGCGTGAAGACTTTTGTTGTCGTATTTTCATTTTCTCTTTATTGAGTCTTAGGAAACACCGTACTGTAAAAGGGGGTCGAGGAAATACTAAGAAAAATTTTCCATGTGATGCTCAACTCAAAATCCTACACCTACCAATCCCTTCGAGTGAAGCCATTGGATATCTCATACAGTTCAGTCATATTCTTTAGTGACAGAGACGAAGTTCTTCTGGTCTCTAAGGAATTTGTTCTGACTGAGGAGTTAGGAATTCGCCAGTGCGGATTGCCTACACAGTGAGGAACATGATAGCCCTGAGGAATTTGATACTCAAATTTCCGACCGTTGTTGTGCTTTGTGCCAGCTGTCCCAAAATATCTACCCACCTAACGGTCATATCATTGAAGGTCATTTATGTCTTATCATGTAAGGCTGCTCCCTAGGCTATAAATAGCCGCCCCCTACAACCACTAGCTGGCTGGCTACTCCGAGAGAAACTGACACTTGTCATTTGAGAGCATCCCATCCTCCGAGGACTTTGAGCGAAAATCATCAAGTGAGGAAAACCCAAACCCAAACACCTACAAACCCCAAGTGATTGAGCATCACTGAAGAGATTGATCATGCGTGGATCTGACGCTTGTTACCTTTGAATACTGTGCTTCTTCCAGATGGTTAGGTGTCAAGGTCTAGAGCATCCAAGAGGAATTCTGGATCACTGAGTGACCGAGTTTGTGAAGGTTCGGAAGTCACCTGAAGACTTATCACGAGTGATTGGGTGAGGTCTGTGTGACCTTAGCTCAAGGAGAATACGGTGAGGACTGTGTGTCCGGACTGTGTGTCCTCAGGTTTAAATATCTAGCCGCTCCAACCATACGTACAACTGAGACAACAGTTGGAACAGGTCTACGAAATCATTGTCTTCACCAAGCTCACTGGTTCTATTTCCTCAACTCTTTCACTTCCTCATAACTGTGTTGAGTGTTTGTTCATATCTATGTTTGAAGACTTTGACTGAAGACTTTCTCAATTTCCTCATTTCAATTTCTTCAGTATGTTTGTCTTCATCCTGTGTTATCTTGTTTTTACGCTTTCTGTACTCTGTGCTTGTCTTCATTTCATCATGATGACTATGCTTGTGCTCTGTTATGTTTACTTTTGAGTACTTATTCCACTGCTAGTAGTTCTTCGCTAAGGAATTTCCTCACCTGCAAATTCCTCAGTGAATAATTCATAAAAATCGCCTATTCACCCCCCCTCTAGTCGATATAACGCACTTTCAATTGGTATCAGAGCAAGCTACTCCCTTGTTCAGTGTGATTTTGGTTTAACCACCTGGAGTTTAGTTATGTCGACCGCAGGTATGAAGAAAGTGACACGCCCCATCTTTGACGGTCACGAGTATCCCAAGTGGAAGGCCATGATGAAGAAGCGCCTCATGGCGATGAACAGCGAGCTGTGGACCATCACTGAGATTGGTCTGACCGATCTGTGCAAGATGGCGGAAGCAGATGACATTCGCAAGTACACTCTTCTCAACCTCACGGTGAAGGACGTCATCTGCTCCTGTCTGTCTCAAAATCAGTTCAGGAATATCATGCATCTCGATCATGCAAAGCTTATCTAGGACTGCCTCTCTAAGGTCTATGAAGGTCATCGAACCTGTCATGATCCTTGGTTTGAGGACTTCAAGGAATCTCTCAAAGCGATGACATTCGAACCAGAATCATCATCTTCTGCATCATGCCTTATGACAGAAGATGCTAAGGTAACTAAATGCTACCTATCCGAGTCTAGTGATGATGAATTTGGACCCAGCTATGACAAACTTGCTTCCCTTGCCACTAAACAACAAAGATCTTTGGAGAAAGTTCAATACATGCTAAATAAGAGCGATGATATGTTGGGTGAAGAAATGGATCAGTCAAAAGCTTTGGCTGAAAGTCTTCAGAGACTTCATATTAAGTATGACACCCTTCAAGATCATCATAACACTCTCTTATCTGATCATGAGAAGCTTTCTTATGAACTTCTTCAAAGAAAGCAAGATCTTAAGAAGCTAAGAGTGAGTTATGAAGATATTCAAAAGGAGCGCGATTCATTACTTGCTCAACAAATCAGCCGCTTCTCAGGAAGAATTTGTTCCTCCATGCTTGAAGTGCATTGAACGTGAATCTGCTAATTCTTCACCTGGATGTTCAAATGTTGTTAATGTTTCAAATTCTTCATCTGGCTCTGCTATCACTAATTCCTCATCTGAGGACACTACTAGTATCACTGACGATGTAGGGCTGAAGGAATTGTACATTTCAGGCATGTACAAAAGCCTCAAAGGGCATCAGACTCTTTGTGATGTGCTTAAAAAGCAGATCCTCAACAGGAACCCTAGGAAAGAGGGTATTGCCTTTGAGAGGAAACTCAATGCTGATGGTACATATTGGAAGCCTGAGCAATACCCCAAAACCTCATGGGTTGCTGCAAAGGGACCTCCAGTTGATCCATCTAACTTATTTGGCTTTGTATGTGAATCTCCTCATTCTGATGATGAGTCATTTGACTCCAACTATAAACTATTCAAAAATCATAATGGTGAAGTATTTGCTAGATATGTTGGCACTAACTGCAGGAACGGTTCCCCTATGAAGAAAATCTGGGTTCCCAAAAGGTGCCTTGAAAGTCTTCAGGTATGAATATCATCGTGCTAACTACTCTGTTTCGCAGGGAAGAGCCAAGGGCTATGAATATGAGCAGTATTCTTCTAATCATTATGTTCATAAGTCCTTGAAGAATTTCTCTGCTTATTTATATGCTTATCCTAACTCCTCTTATGTGAAACGAATTGGACTGGCTTCTATGCCACCATTCTCGAATGGAGCTCGTAGAGTGATGAACTCTTTACCACCCCTTCAGATGTGGGTGGTGAAGAAAAAGAACTAATCTCTTATGCAGGATCAGTTCTCCAGACATACGTAATCATATGAAGAATTTGCTGGAGACCTGAGTGTGCTCGAAAGAACTAATCTCTTCTGCAGGGTTCCCTTACAATCTTTCTGTCAAAAAAAAGGACGCGGGATAATCATGAAGAAATGAACTTTCCTTTCTCTCGTCCTCATACTGCTTTATCTGTTCTATTGCTTGATGAAATTGATCTAGTGATTTGATGTCATATTCTTCACTGACGAAGTATATGAGTCCGTAAGCTGCACTAATTCATCTGCAGGATGATCAACCGAAAGCCACTGAGTGGGTCCTCGATAGTGGATGTACAAATCACATGACTGGTGACAAGAATCTATTGATGGATGCCCCATTATCTCCGTCGCATCTGAAGCATATCATCTTTGCTGACAAAGGAAAAAGTCAGGTATTGGGTCTAGGTAAGGTTGCGATCACAAAGGATCGACACATGGACAAATTCATGCTTGTTGAGTCCTTAGGATACAACCTCATGTCTGTCTCAATGCTTTGCGATCTTGATATGGTTGTTGTCTTTGGCAAGTACCGTTGTGTTCTGGTTATGGAAGCTGACAACTCCAAATTCTTCGAAGGCTTTAGGAGAGGAGACCTCTATATTGTTGATTTCTCTACAGGACCACAACCAGCCGTGTGCCTACTTGGAAAAGCTTCAGAAGGTTGGCTCTAGCATCGACGACTTGGTCATGCAGGCATGAGGAATTTGCACATGCTTGCGAAGAAGAAGAATGTCATTGGCATTGAGAATGTCAAATTCCTCAAGGATCACTTATGTGGAGCCTGTGAAGCTGGAAAGATGACCAAGGCCAAGCATCCAGCGAAGACTATCATGACCACCACTCGTCCATTTGAATTGCTTCACATGGATCTCTTCAGTCCTAACCATTATTCTGCAGTCTCAAATGAGGCATCTCAATATGGCTTTGTTGTTGTTGATGATTACTCTCGATACACATGGGTACACATTGTTACTTACAAACATGAAGTGCAGGAAGTCTTCAAACGATTTTCCTCGAGGGCTTCAACCAACTTTGGTGTGAAGATCAAGCACATCAGAAGTGACAATGGAACTAAGTTCAAGAATTCTAGTCTTGATAACTATCTTGATGAATTTGGTATTACTCATGAGTTATCTGCTCCTTATACTCCCCAGCAGAACGGCGTCGTGGAGCGCAAAAACAGGACTCTTGCTGAGATGGCTCGCACTATGCTTGATGAATACAAAACGCCTCGTCGTTTGTGGATTGAGGCAATTGATACTGCGTGCCACATCATCAACAGAGTATATCTTCACAAATTCTTCAAGAAGACTGCCTATGAACTCCTCACTGATAAGAAACCCAATGTAAGTTATTTCAAAGTCTTTGGTGCTAAATGTTGGATTAGAGATCCTCATCACAACTCAAAATTTGCACCGAAAGCAAATGAAGGTTTTATGCTTGGTTACGGAAAGGACTCGCACACCTACAGAGTCTTCAACAACGTTCTTCACAAGGTTGTTGAAACTGTAGATGTGCGGTTCGATGAAACTAATGGCTCGCAAAGAGAGCACCTACCTACTGTGATAGATGAACCAGCACCTGAGGAAACTATCAAGTTCAAGGCTACTCAGGATGTCATTCCTACTGAAGAACTCATTCCAAAACATGAAGAACGTCGAGCTAATTCACCTGAAGAAAATAATGAAGAAAATGGTGCTGAAGAAAATGCTGATCAAATTCATCAACGACAAGCAGCTCATCCTTGCATTGCAAAATAAGTGCAAGTTGAAAAGATCATCAATGACATCAAAGCGCCAGGTCCTCTCACACACTCAAAAGCTTCACATTTATCTAACTTTTGTGGGCACTATGATTTTGTCTCTATCATAGAGCCCACTAAGGTAGATGAAGCATTTCTGGAGCCTGAGTGGATTCAGGCCATGCAAGAAGAATTACATCACTTCGAGCTCAACAACGTCTGGGAACTGGTCAAACGTCCAGATCCTCGCAAGCACAATATCATTGGCACAAAGTGGATCTATCGCAACAAGCAAGACGAAAATGGCCTTGTGGTAAGGAAGAAGGCATGTCTTGTAGCTCAAGGCTACACACAGGTTGAAGGAATTGATTTCGATGAAACTTTTGCACGTGTTGCTAGACATGAGGCTATTCGCATATTACTTGCTTATGCTAACCACCATGATATCACTCTACATCAAATGGATGTGAAAAGTGCATTCCTCAATGGTAAGCTTGAGGAAGAAGTATATGTTGCTCAACCCCCAGGTTTTGAAGATCCAAAGAATCTCGACAAAGTCTTCAGACTCAACAAGGCCCTCTATGGCCTCAAGCAGGCCCCACGGGCGTGGTATGATACTTTGAAGGAATTCCTAATGAAGAAAGGCTTCAAACCCGGTTCACTCGACCCTACTCTTTTCACTAAATCTTATGATGGTGAATTGTTTGCGTGCCAAATATATGTTGATGATATTATCTTTGGTTCTACTGACCAACGTTATAGTGACGAATTTGCCTATATGATGAGTGAAGAATATCAAATGTCTATGATGGGAGAATTGAAATTCTTCTTAGGTCTTCAAATTCTTCAACAACGCAATGGCATATTCATATCTCAAGAGAAATACCTCAAGGACGTACTGAGGAAATTCGGCATGCAAGATTGCAAAGGCGTCAAAATTCCTATGCCCACAAATGGCCATCTGTGCACTGATGAAAATGGTATTGACTTCGATCATAAGGTATACCGCTCAATGATTGGCTCTTTATTGTACTTATGTGCATCTAGGCCAGATATAATGCTTAGTGTTTGCATGTGTGCCCGATTTCAAGCTACACCGAAGGAATCACACCATAAGGCTGTGAAGCATATTCTTCGATATCTAGATCACACACGAACACTTGGATTATGGTACCCCAAGGGCTCGTCTTTTGACCTCATTGGATATTTTGACTCTGACTATGCTGGTGATCGTGTGGACTGCAATACAACATCTGGTACATGTCATTTCCTCGGACGATCTTTGGTCTGTTGGTCCTCAAAGAAACAGAACTGTGTATCACTATCTACTGCCGAAGCTGAGTACATTGCCGCTGGTTCTTGCTGTGCTCAATTGCTATGGATGAAGCAAACTCTCAAGGACTACGGCCTCAACATGAAGAATGTGCCTCTCTTCTGTGACAATGAGAGTGCCATCAAGATTGCTCACAACCCAGTTCAGCACTTGAAGACAAAGCACATTCAGATTCGTCATCATTTTCTTCGTGATCATGTGTTGAAGGGCGACATTTCTATTGAGCATGTGAAGACTGAAGAACAGCTAGCCGATATCTTCACAAAGCCCTTGGATGAGAAGAGATTTAGCAAGTTGCAGTGTGAGCTAAATATCCTAGAATCTTCGAATGTTCTCTGAAAAGGACACTCATCCTAACACTTATGCAAAATTGATGACTTAGATGTGCAACACATGAAGAAACGTTTTTCTTCAATCAATGAAGAATAACACTCTAAGTGTGAAGAAATTAACAAAGAATTTGATTCTCAGAACCCTATGACAATTGTACGCGGTGTCTGAAATCATCATTCTTATATGGTGGGTCATGCCACCACCAATAGTGGAAATTCCTCAGTTATTAAATTCTTTAACTTTGCATTTTCTTCACTGTTTCCGTCATTTTTATTCATTGGCTATATATAAATATGCGTTTATGTCCTCTACAGCATTCACTTATTGCTAATTCTTCAAGTTGTTTTTCTGCTAAGTGAATGTGATCGGACCCTTCCCCCTCTATGCTATACTCAACCCAATATGTTCACAAATTCTTCATGTGCGTTCTATTTGAAACTCGTTCAAAATCTTCACTGTGTCCTTGTTAGCTGAAGAATTTGCGAATGGAAAGTTAAAACTTATCTTATCCAAATTTTCGGCTTTGCCGCTCAAACCGTTCCGCATCCCACGATATACTTATCCTTTCACCCATGATCGCACACGATCTCCACCTCTCAGTACGTGGGTGACACATGTCATGCGAATGAGAAGGGTCAGGGGCACGTTCGTCCTATTTCTTTGGGCGAACAATTTTTCACCGTGTCTATAAATACCCCTCTTCCCCTTCCTCACTTCCTTTACTCCGCTTGACCTCTCTCTAGCTCGAGCTTCTCAAAACCTAGCGCCGCCGCTACTTCATTGTCGCTGGTGAGGAAGAGCTTCACTGCCTCGACCTCGTCACCGCCGTACTCGCGCCGGCCGCAGAAATCTTCACTCCGCCGCCGCCGTAGCCGTCTTCCTCCGCCAAGTTAGGGCGTGGAAGATCTGCACTGATGAACTTCACATCTCCACATTCCAGTTTGTCGTATTCTTTGTTCAGGGTAATTAAAAGATAATTTTACTGCCCTCTGTGATTCAAATGATTATCTACAAAATCTTCAAAGGTGTTTTTCTTCATATTTTCACACACTAAACACCTGGCATGTCATCTGTTCTTGATTCATTTCTCTAAGCTATGTTTTTCTTGAAGATCCTCAAATGTGTGGATTTTCAATCTATACATCTCTGGAACCTAAGACAAAGAACGCTTAGTGAAATTCTTCAAGACTTATCTGGTCAAATTCCTCAAACTTGTTCTTTATAAAAACCTTTTGAGAATGCATATGACCTCTCCAAATTCCTCGCAACTATACTCTATTCACAGGTACTCATGTCCGCTGCTGAATCACTGGGTTCTCATCAACTTAACTCATTTGCAGCGTTCCTCAAAGAAAAAATGCATACTTCTTCAGAGAATTCCATTGTTCAAATACCTCAACTGAAGAAAATGGCTGATGGAAAGAAGCCACAAAAGGGAGGAAAGAGGCCTGAGGTTAATACTGCTTTTGAAATCCCTGATGACATATACAAGGATTACTGCACTCCTGATGAGGCCATGTTTGGAAAGGAGGACAAAAATCAGCGTACAGAGGATAGAGAGGAGATGGGCAAGAGAGTGGAGGGAGTATAGATATGTTACTCCCAAATACATGAAGAAATTCGCACTCAATCCTCCATGCCAAGACCTCCATTGGCACCTGGCCAAATAGCTGATCCCACTAGCCTCAAGCGTGGTGAAGATTATCCTGATGAATGGGCCAAACGCCAGGCCAAGTTGGCTAGACAAGCCAGAGAAGCCGTGAGGAAATTCAACAAAGACTCTGCTGCTGCTGCCGCTGAGGCCTTTGTCAAGCCTATGAAGGCCATGTCAAAGAAGCCTGCGCATAAGCCAAGTGCTTCGCCTTCAGTGCCCTCAAGGCCAAGTTCCTCAGCAATGCCCTCACGGCCAGAATCTTCAAAGCCCTCAAGGCCAATTCCTCATGCTGCTCCTACTCCTCCAAAATCCTCAGCTCCTCAAAGGTCCTCAGCAGCTCCTTCGAAGTCCTCAGCTGCTCTGACAAAGTCCTCTGCACCTGTGCATCTTGCCACGTACCAAAGGACTACAGGCATCTCTATTGCCTCAGGAGCTTCAGCTAGTTCCTCAGCTGCACCCAATTCTTCAATGAGATCCTATCTGCTGAAGACAAAGGCCACTGCTGGACGAGGTCCTCACCCTAGTCCTCAGAAGAAGCAGGTCGCCTTCCAAGTGCCGTCTGAAGAAGACGAAGCTAATGATGAAGAACTTGTTGAGATCATCAGAGATAGGCATGTCAGGGCCGCTAGAGCCAAAGGCACAAATGTGCCACTACTTTTGGATCCAAGGTTGATCCTCGACTATATTGATCTCTGGCACAAGGACCCAAACACTCCTATGCCTGATTTCAAGTTGACTCCTAGCCAAAGTCACATGCTGTCCCATTTCATCCAAGAAGAAAAATGGATATATGAGAAGGCCAGGAAGATCAAGAAAGCGCAATATAAGAACGAAAAATTTCTGAAGAACAACGTTATCACTATGACAACTGATGAACTTGTAAAAATCCAGTCTGAAATCAAAATCCTCAGCGATGACTTCAAAGCCTACTATGCTGATTGGCAAGGAGCCAAAGTCAGATTTGTAAAGATAACTGAACAGTTCACTTCCAATGTTGCAGCCCCAATGCAACAGGAAATTCCTTAGGCTAAAGCATCTGCTCGGCCAACTGAAGAACATGCCAGCACCGCTGATGAAAATCAGGCTGCTGAAGAAAATGTGAGTTCCAGGGCTGATGGCTGCATTCCAGCCGCTGAAGAAATTGCCAGGGCATCCACTAGTGGTGCACCTGAAGAAAATGAAGAAGTCAGGGCAACTGCATCAGTTGTGCCTGAAGAAAATCAACCAGATTCCTCTGCTCCTCCTGCGCCTACACCAACTCCGATCCTTCCATCTGCATCAGATGTGAAGAAGACCAAGGCTGCAGAGCGTGCAGCTGTGAAGAAAAGGAAAGCATTAGCTACTTCAGATTCTTCAGCTCCGAAGAAAATGAAGTCTATGAAAAGTTCGTTCGAAAATCTCATTGATGCTGTTCCGATCTCTACCATGCCATCAAAGGACCTTGTTCCTTTTGATGAAGAATATGTGATCCCTAGCGGATCTGATGAAGAAAATCCTTCTGCTGCTTCATCAGAGCAGATGGATGAAGAAATTGAAGTGGATCAAATCCCTTCAACACCAGTTGTTTCCTCACCTATGCCTCAGTTCACAGCTGAAGAGGCTGTTGTCGAAGAAATGGAAGATGAAGATGTGGACATTGGTTGCACCACACCTGTGCTAAGTGATGACTTTTGGGAAAGTCAGCACCCTAACTCTCCACTGCTCACACCCTTACATCAAATACGTCAGTCCCCTGCACAAACTGTTCAAATGGGCTCTGAAGAAACTCACCCCACTTCGTCTGTACATAAAGAAATTCCAGCCACTAGTGTTGAAGAAACTATTGCTGCTGAACATCTGAAGACGCAGACTGCCACTGAAGAGGAACCAACAATTCCTCAGCCTGAAGAACCTGAGATTGCAATTCCTGAGGTTGTGATGCAACTCACTGACACTCCTCTACCCAAGCCAAAGGATCCATTCTCCAGGAAGTAAAAATTCAAGGCTGATGATTTCTTCGGCGAGTACATATTCTTCATAGACTACAACGCCTATGACTCTGCTCGCATTAGGAAAAGGCTTTTCTGGACTGCCAGTCAGGCTACTTTCTATTCCTCAGTGCTGTTCAACAAAGACAAAATCTTCTACCATGAGCACATTCCTCACGTGGATATGGAATCTCTGTCGTGCTTCGAGCCAGTCCTCAGTGTTCTTCACGACGCTGGACTGTTAAATTTCTGCACTGGCATCTGTGATTGGAACGAAGAACTCATTCTTCAATTTTATGCGACGCTGCACATCACAGGAGATTCTGAAGATGTGAATTCATGGGTGCTGGACTGGATGTCTGAAAACACTCACTACATGGCACCAGCTACTGAATTGCTTCGTGCTTTACCACTCAGTCCTCCCCTTGAAGCTACTCGTTGCATCTACAGTGAACCTGAGCTTACAAATCACTACATGCAAGTTCTGATGAAGCCTTTGAAGCCAGGTCAGGCCCCACGAACCAAATTCCTCATGAAGGAATTACTATATGTGCCTCGGACTCTCTATCGCATTCTGACGAGGACAATGAGTCCCAGCAAAGTCCACGACTCATCTGCTTAGGAAATAGTTGGCATCATGAAGAATCTGCTATTTAACATCATTCATAGCATTCCTATCAACTATCACGATTTCTTCATGAGGACTCTGGCAAATGCTGCACTTTCACCATTTGAGCTGAAGCCTTATGCACCCTGGATCATGAGATTCCTCAGGACAAGGTCTTCACTCAACTACAAAGCTAATTTTCAGAATCACCTCAGCTACTTGCCCCCAATTGAAGTCCTCAAGCAGGCTTTTGCTTCAACTGATGAAAAGGGCAAGGCTCCTGCTGTCATTAATGAAGGCATTCGTCCATTGGATGGTCAGTTTCGCAAAGCTGCATCTTATTCCACCAATGATGACTCTGCCACACATGACTCTGCTGCCAATGCACCCAAGTCTACTCCTCAAGCGACTGCTCCTTGTGTGATGACTGATTGTGAGCTTGTGCTTAGTCATCACCAGAAGGTGGATCAAAACCATAAATGGGTTAAGCGTCAGTTTGGTTCATTTCTTCACAACATGACTGCTACACACAATGCAGTGAATAAAACCATTACTACCTCCATGAAGTCTTCGGTCGCACCTGGGCCATTCTGTCACATTTGTATGGTGAAGAAGATCTCAAGAAAATGGGTCCCAAGGAAGATTTTGGCTGGTCTGCACCTCCACCGAAGAAATACAAGACACTACTAGAAAAAGGGCTATAGATGGGATTGACACTAATGGCGCACCAGACAAGCGGTGCGCCATTAGTATATACTAATGGCGCACCACCTTCTGATACGCCATTAGAGTTGAAACTACTAATGGCGCACCTGGCCCAGGGTGCGCCATTAGTATCAATTTTTTTTAACTAGTGCGCCTGTCCAAACATACTAATGGCGCATCCAGACACAGTGCGCCATTACTAGTTGTAACTAGTAATGGCGCACCTGCCGGAAAGTGCGCCACTAATGTTGTTTTTTATTATATTTTTTATTCCCTTTTTTGCAAAACTACTAATGGCGCACTGTGGGATAGTGCGCCATTAGTATGTTTTTTTTGCAAAACTACTAATGGCGCACCACCAGAAGGTGCGCCATTAGTAACCTGGATTACTAATGGCGCATTTAGAGTTGGTGCGCCATTAGTAAGTGGGCAGCAACAAGATATTTTGGACAGCCTCTCCTACCCACACTCACTTTCTCCCCACTTCATTCTCTCCACCTCCTCCTTGTCTCGGGTGCCTCCTCTTTTTCACCTCATTTCCACCATAGATTCATTCAATTTAAGTGGTTAAATTACCTTGTTTTGATAGGTAAGTAAGGGGGGAAGCTATATTTATGTTGTTCTCCCTACAACAATGTGCACATGCACTTTTTATGGCCTAGCTAGATCTATGTATGTTCTGGTGTTGCATATGTTTGTGGTGTTGCATATGTGTTTGTGTTTGGAGGTGTACCGGTATTTAAAATGCGATAGTTGCCAATATTTTGCCGGAATGTTGATTCATTTCCGTTTCAGTGAGAATTTTGGCATTAAGCATTCTTTTTGGTCCTATTTTTAGGGAAAGTCATGCCAAATTTTTTCTTGGTTCTAAAATATCGTTTTGCTCTACCCCGTAGGCGACCATGGTCCGCATGATGACCAAAGGCATCGTGAATAGGTTTTTGAGGTCCGCGAAGGCCGAGATGCTTCAAAAGAACGAGACGGAGATAAGATGTCCGTGTCGAAGATGCAAGCTGAAGAGCCTTATTGCGGACCCAGAATCTGGGCAGGTGCGGGACCACCTGCTCTTGCGTGGTTTCATGGATGGCTATCGGTGGCAAGGTGATGAAGATGACTACGAAGTCGTCCATGGGGGCCGGGCAAGAAATGAGGAAGGGCAGCAAGACAACCACCGCGGCTCGGGCGGGCGAGAAGACGAAGAATCCCCAGGAGATGATCACGACGGTGATGCTGTACACAGTCATCATGTAGAAGATGCAGGACATGATGATGAGGAAGATGCCGGAGCAGACGATGGGCATGATCATGAAGATGATGATGCCGGCGGAGCAGACGACGCTGGACCATCGATGGGCTGGGTGCAGGACCCTCATATTCAAGAGCTTCTTCTCAAGCAGATGGATAACGCAAGAGCAGCCGCCCGAGAGAAAGCCAAGATGGATCAACTTGAGTTAGACGCGGTTACTCCATTGTATGAAGGATGCAGGCCCGAGGATACCCGCCTGAAAGTAACGCTCATGGCTCTGGAGATGAAGGTAAAACACAAAATGACCGACGCATGCTTCGACGAGAACATGTCATTCTGACACGAACGTCTTCCCAAGGGGAACAAGTGCCCGACCAGTTTGGAGGAGGCGAAGAAAATCGTGTGTCCATTGGATTTACCACACGTGAAATACCATGTGTGCATGAACAATTGCATCATTTATTGGGACGAGCACGCGGAGTCTACCATATGTCCGGTGTGCGGCGTCACTCGATACAAGAAGAGGAAGAAAGCTCCTCGAAAAGTGGTGTGGTACTTTCTGATCACTCCTCGTCTGCAGCGGTATTTCGCGGACCCTAAGGTAGCAAAGCTCCTGCGTTGGCACGCGGATAGGGAGGAGAAGAAGCAAGAAGATGACGCAAATGATCCGGAGATAGATAAAAAAGACAAGATGCTGAGTCACCCTAAGGATGCGAGCCAGTGGCAAGCGTTGAACTTCGAAGACCTAGAATTTGGGAACGATCCAAGGAACATCGTGCTGGGCGCGAGCACCGATGGAGTCAATCTGTTTGGCAGCCAGAGAAGCACACATAGCACCTGGCCTGTGTTTGTGTGGATGTACAACCTTCCCCCCTGGTTGTGCATGAAGAGGAAGTACATTCACATGAGTATGCTAATTGAAGGACCGAAACAACTAGGGAACGACATCAATCTGTATCTGGGGCTGCTGAAAGAGGAGCTTGACACGTTGTGGAAAATGCCAGCCAATACGTGGGACGCCGCAGAGAAAGAATATTTCCCTATGAGAGCCGCGCTGCTCACGACGGTGCATGACTATCTTGGTTACGGATATGTCGCGGGGCAGGTGGTCCACGGATTTTCTGGATGTGTCAGGTGCATGGATGACACAACATATCGCCAGCTAGATAGAGATCCCGGGTCTTCGAAAACCGTGTTCATGGGACATCGAAGGTGGCTTCGCGACGATGACTCGTGGAGAAAACGCAAGGATCTATTCGATGTTGAAACCGAACCCCGAGGACGCCCGCGTACGAGGAGCGGCGAGGAAATAGACGAGCTGTTGAAAAATTGGAAAGACTGCCCACTGCCGGGAAAGAAGCAAAAGGCGCCAAAGCCGGGAAAGAAGCGAAAGGCGCCAGAGCCGCTACTGAAGGTATGGAAAACGAGGTCTGTTTTCTGGGACTTGCCGTACTGGAAGATCCACCGTGTGCCTCACAGCCTTGATGTCATGCATATCACGAAGAACGTGTGCGAGAGTCTGCTTGGTACCCTGCTCAACATGCCAGAGAGGACCAAAGATGGGCCGAAAGCAAGGGCAGACTTGAAATCAATGGGCATCAGGCAGGAGCTTCACGCTATATATGATGATGATGATGATGAGGCGAAGCAGGACACGGAAAGTCGTCGCAAAGGCAAAAAGGCCAAGAAGACCGGAAATGACTACCCTCCCGCGTGCTTCACTCTAAGTCAGGAGGAGATCGAGCAGTTTTTCACCTGCCTCATAGGAGTAAAACTTCCTTACGGTTACGCGGGGAAGATAAGCAGATACCTAGACCCAGCGAAGCAGAAGTTCAGCGGGATGAAGTCTCACGAATGTCACGTGCTGATGACGGAGATACTTCCAGTTGCAATCCGTGGGATCATGGACGCGCACGTCCATGAAACCCTATTTGGCCTATGCAACTTTTTCGACGTCATCTCTCGGAAGTCTGTTTGCGTGAGGCAACTCAGAAGGCTACAGGAAGAGATCGTGGTGATACTATGCGAGCTTGAGATGTACTTCCCGCCCGCATTCTTCGACGTTATGGTGCATCTGCTGGTCCATATCATGGACGATATCATCCAACTCGGGCCGACGTTCCTGCACAGCATGATGCCGTTCGAAAGGATGAATGGTGTCATCAAAGGATACGTTCGCAACATGTCACGTCCAGAGGGAAGCATAGCCAAGGGCTTTCTGACCAAAGAGTGCATCTCCTACTGCACGAATTATCTAGGCATCGAGAACCCCATTGGTCTGCCCGTCAACAGGCACCTCGGCAGGCTCGCTGGATGGGGTCACCGTGAGGGTCGCCGCGAAATGCATGTCGACTTCGAGGGTCAACTCGCCGACTTTGAAAGAGCAAACCTAGTCGCGCTACAACACATAGACGTGGTCGATCCTTGGGTGGTAGAGCACAAAACCTTTATTAAGAAGACGTACAATGACCGAGGCCAACAGAGGACGGATGGAGATATACTCAAAGAGCACAACTCATGTTTCACGCGTTGGTTCAAGCAGAAGCTTCTGTCGTACCCTTTACATGAGGATTCTTCCGCGGAAGAACAACTCATATTCGCCTTGTCACAGGGCGCCGAGAACAACCTGATGACCTATGAGGCGTACGATATCAACGGCTACACATTCTACACCGAGGCCAAGGACATGAAGAGCGATGGTTATCAGAACTCCGGGGTAACGATGAAATCCTACACCGGTAACGACAAGGACAGATACTACGGAAGGATCGAGGAGATCTGGGAGCTGAGCTACGCTGGCGAGAAGGTCCCGATGTTCCGTGTCAGATGGGCGAAGAGCGTCCTAAAAGAAGACCGGTATTTCACCACCATGGTTATACCCGAAGCCAAATCCAAGACCGCGGGCGCAAACGTCACCGCGAAAAATGAGCCATGGGTACTGGCTTCCCAAGTGGACCAATGCTTCTTCATTACCGACCCGTCAAAGCCCAGTCGTGTTGTTGTGAGGAGAGGCAAAAGGAAGATCATCGGAATGGATGGAGTAGCCAATGAGCAAGACTTTGACAAGTATGGCGACCCGAGGATCGAACATGACGACGATGATGAAGTAGCAACATACACCACAAGAAGAAGCGGGACCACCCTACCTAAAGGACGTCCGTTCCACAGAAGAACTCCATTTGCGAAAAAGAAGGGCAAGAAGATTGTGAACAGATAGCTAGCTAAGATCGATTGTATTTAAATCGTAGCCTTCATTTCTCGATTGTATTTCATGGGCACTTTTTGAACTATGATGAATATTTTTTAATTTCATGGACACTCGATCTCGATCCCCCTCCATCTCGATCGCTATCCCACCTCGCCAGATCCGGCCCCCCTCGCCGCCGAGCACCCCCCTGGTCCACCGGCCGCCGCCGCCGACCCCCCGCACCCCACCGGTCCACCTCGCCAGATACTGTTTGATAATATTTTAAAAAAATTATTACTGTCTTATAAAAAATATATTACTGTTATGATTTAAACAAGTTTGAGCATATTTAAACACAAATAAGTATCAAACAGCATTTTAAATGCATAAAAAAAATTTGTGGAGCCTGGGAATCGAACCCAGGACCTCCTAGTGTGAGAACTGGCTGCTGACCAGTCGAGTTAGCAGAGGGGACTTGGTGTGGATCAGGTCAGGTGGAAGATAACCTGTTGGCTCGAGCAGAAATCAAAAAAAATACTAATGGCGCACCACGGTGAGGTGCGCCATTAGTATGGATGTACTTATGGCGCACCGAGGGGTGGTGCGCCATTAGTATTGTGCCATTGCTATAAGAAAAAAAAACTACTAATGGCGCACCACGGTGAGGTGCGCCATTAGTATGGATGTACTTATGGCGCACCGAGGGGTGGTGCGCCATTAGTATTGTGCCGCCCCCATCCATATTTCCACCCCGGCCCAAACCTATCCCCTCTCTCTCCCTCGCCCTCGATCCCCTTCCCCTCTCCTCTCCCGACGCCGCTGCCCCGCCGCCTCGACGCTGCCCCGCCGCCTCGACGCCGCCCCGACGCCGCCTCGACCCCACCGCGACGTCTCCAACCACCGCCGCCTGAGGCCCCGACATCGGCGCCGCTCCCCGTTGCCCCACCTCGTTGGACGCCATCGCCCCGCCGCCCTCGTCGCCGGAGGCCCGGACGCCGCCCCGTCCACACCACCGTCGCCGGAGCACCACCACCACC
This sequence comes from Triticum urartu, assembly GCF_003073215.2. Taxonomy (NCBI): domain Eukaryota; kingdom Viridiplantae; phylum Streptophyta; class Magnoliopsida; order Poales; family Poaceae; genus Triticum; species Triticum urartu. The sequence goes on from NC_053023.1 coordinate 355,746,921, forward strand.
CAGACCTCGTCCCCGACATCCTCCCCGCGCCCCACTGCCCTATCCCTACAGCCCCCGTGAGCTCCCCCTCCTCCTCTCCCCCTCTCCCCCTCTCCCCCTCTTGACTGGTTTGGATCTTTTCTACGGCGGAATAGACTGGCATTGAAGCTACCCTGATTGCTTGATTCTAGTACCAAACATTCTTTGGGGAAGTGGAATTAGAATCGGTCACGCAGTTCACTTAGATGTCGCTCTGAATCCCACTTCACCCTTCAACCAATCGTTGTTGCTGTAAATAAAGGTTGGAGCTTGTAAAGCTGCCGTTGATGTCAATTTAATTTTGTTCCCTGATTCGGCAAATCTACTCTGGACGCCCTGACTTTCTAGCTTAGCGTGTGTGCCCTGATCTGCCAGATACTGCTTAAGAACAATTAAACTTTGATGCATGCGTAGTTTGTTTACATGTTATCCACAATTTGCACTCAGTTATCTAGTCCGTCCCCCGTTAATTTTATTTGCCTGCCCAATCTGGTAATCTGCTGCCTTCCCCAAGTAGTGCCGTTTGTTTTGACAGATTGTTTAACTCTTATGTGTGTGCCATGTGATGTAATGTAACACATTTGCATTATCCGTGCGTTGGGTTTATGTTCCCCTAAACTCTCGCACATGTTGGATTCTTTTTTCCATTTTGATGGTCCCAATCTGACTGAAGGTGTAGACAGTTGGTACTTGTGTTCACAATGGCCAGACCACTGACCATTGTGATTTGGGCATTTTGCTCTTAGTACATTTAGTTTTGGTCCTTTTCACCATGAAGCCTCATGATCCTCCACCCTCCTCCCCCTGTTATGCCTGAGAAGTACTCCTGAACATTTAGCTGTACTCCAGTGAGTACACCATGGAGTTACTTACTCCAGTAGCTTAATTAAGTGCAGTTGTTTCACTTACTCCAGTAGCTTAATTAAGTTGCAGTAGTGCTTGTAAGTTTGCAAGTTTTGTGTACTGTACTGCTTGCATCAGTACTTTTGTGTAATCTGACTGTAGTGCTTGTATAGTTTCAGTAGTTTTTCTTCAATTAATTTGTTTGGTTGTATTAGTTTAGTGTAGGACAACAATAGTGTAGCACTTGCTGCTGCTGTTAAGTTTCAGTTAATTTGTTTGGTTGAATTTTGGAGTACAGCACAAAGAAACCTTTTCAGTAGTTTGCCTTGTGCCCTCCATATTGTCTCATCTTCTTGTCTTGTTGTACTCCTGCTACTGCTTACAAGTTCCAGGGTTTGCATCAGTATTCCTGCTTGCAGTAGTTTGTAGGAGGATTCCAGTAGTGCAATAGTGCAGGAGTATGAACAATAGTGCAGTAGTGCACTGCTTACAATAGCCCTAAAATCCAGTAGCAAGTGCTCTCCTTTAACTGAAACTTTAAGTGAAAATTTAATTTAACTTTAAAATCAACTAAAACTTTAACTGAAACTTTAATTTAAACTTTAACTGCAACTTTAATTAAACTTCACGTAAGTCTTTTACTTTAATAAAAATTGTATGGTGGATGTCTTGTTGTAAAATTGTATGCATAGTCAGGCACTTTCATGTTTTCAAGGAAACACCAGACTTTCCAGTTAGTGCTTTCTCAAACTTCTGCAATTTGCACTTCCTGAACTACTGCTTGGAACTAAACAGAATTATACAATGCATTTCTGTAGGCTGATCTGAGTTGGACCATCCTCTACAGCCAACTTGTCTTCGGCAAGTGGAAGAAAGGAGAATCAGGGTAGGGTTTCATGGCTAGAAGATATATTGTTGTACAACAATTTGTTACAAATTGCATTTATTGGTATATGTACGCTAGTTTCGTCATATCAAGATCTTAGGAACTTATCTTCTCATTGGAGTATGAAAGTAGTATATCATGCTACTTTCATCTATGGAAGTCTAACTTGTTACTTCTACAAATCAAACCCATCATTTAGTTATGGACCAGTATAATATAATTTGCAGTACTTGGCGTTGAGCAGCTAGCACTGCTGAAGCTTAGCAGCAAAAGAGGCCCATTTGCTCATGAGAAAAGAATTTTGATGATAGTATTGCTTTTGCTACCTTTTCTTCCCAGGCGTTGTTTCCACTTACTCAGCATTTTGAACCTTTTATTGAGTGGAAATGTAAATTCTTAAGCATATGTTTTGGCATACAAGTATCTCTGTTTTCAAGACCGGTAAATCAAGTTGGTAAATAGATGCTGCTGCTGGACTATATGTTCTGGACTATATGTTCACTGGTACTATATGTTCAAAATGAGTTAACTTGTTGTCATTTATCGAAATTCAAAATCTGCTGGACTATATGTTCATTGGTACTACTTGTGATGTTGCTGCTGTACTACTTGGGAATTTTGTCAACTTGTGATGCTGCTGCTATACCCCGAGAGGCCCTTGAGTTTGCCGGAATGTCGATTAACTTCCGTTCCGGCAAATTCGGGTACTCCATATGTCCTATTTTCAGCAAAGGTCATGTTGAAATTTTCCGTGAATTTTAGCATGACTTTGCTAAAAATAGGACATATGGGGTACTTGCGACTAATGCATGGGCCGGGGTATCTTAGTACTTAATTGAGTAGGATCAACTGCCCCTTTATTGTTGCTGCATTAAACCATAGGTGGCAATAGAGCCAAGTGATTAGGCCCAACTTAGAATTCTCCTTCCCTTTCCTTGATAGGGTATATTATTAGAAGATACCCATATATATTAGTCAACCTAGGGTGCCTCGGCATCGATAAACCCTAAATGATGAAAACTTAACTTAGCATTCAGGGTGCCTCGGCGTCGACAAACCCTAAATTATAAAACCTTGGCTTTTAGGGTGCCTCGGTGTCGATAAAAACCGAAATGATGAAAGCTTAGGCTTTTAGGGTGCCTCGGCGTCGAAAAACCCTCAATGATAAAAGCTTAGCTTTTAGGATGCCTCGGTGTCGACAAACCCTAAATGATGAGACCATGATCTTGTTCCTTGACAATAACCAACTTTTTGACCAAACTTTGTTCCTATTTATAGAGAAACATGGCCAACAACGATGAGGCCGGGGGTTCGGGCGGCAAGAAATTCTGGGAGCTGTCCCAGGAGATGGAGGAACAACCTCACTTGTATGAGGACGCGACCTTCCCCACCGATCCTGAGACCACTGATGGTACCGCCGAGGATGACCCCACTAATGCCACCACTGATGGTGCCGCCGAGGATGCCACCACTGATGATGGCGGCGCACGCACAGATGGCAGCCAACCGAAGAGGCAACGGAAGGACCGGCGCCCGACCGTGCTCCGCACCCTTAAGGAGGAAGTTACTGAAGTGGACTCCGACGGGAATCCAACGGCGCCCGAATGAATAGTGAAGGGGTACTCGCTTCAGCTCGGGTGCATTCTCCGGAGCACCGTCTCGATCAACACCGAGAACCTGAGGCATCCTGACCGAGGGAATTTGCGCAACCTCCTCTTCACGAAGCTGCATGAACGATACAAGTTCCCTGCTGAATTTGAAAACACAAGCCTCAAAGGGAATAAAGTGAACAATGCTGCCCTCACGAAGATGAGCAAGGCCCTGTCTACTTGGAAAAGCAATGTGAAGAGAATGATCGAGAAAGGTGAGAGTTATGAGAAGATCAAGGAGAAAAATCCTTCGATCACCGAAGATGACTACAACGACTTCAAGATCAATTGCTCGAGCACCACAAACTCCGAATCAAGTAAGCGGGGGAAAGAAATGCGGGAGCTGAACTTAGGGGAACACACACTCGGTCCCGGCGGTTACAGAGTGGCGGAGCCTATATGGGACAAGGAGGAGGAGGACCGTGCCGAGCAAGGCCTACCGCCCCTCTTCGATAAATACGGTGACAAGCAGACCAGGAACTTTGTCAGGGCACGGTACAAGAAGGACCCGAAAACAAAGGAGCTTACCACGGATCCGAAGACCAGGGCGCTTGATCTTGTTCTGGTAAGGAATACACCCCCGCGTAATTAGCTCCATATGGTTGCATTCTAATTAATGAAGCCAAATTTCTAAATGGTTCACATTCCTTCCGCAGGCGACTGAAAGCAGTAGCGCGGGGTCGACTAAGAGCAACCCTTGGGACACCACTCTAAATAGGGCGTTGAATGTAATGAAGAACAAGGATAAGCTTAGTAAGACGACGTCAGCTGGTCGTGTGGCCGGCAAAGGCTTGTCGACAAAATGGTCGTCATAATATAACACTGGTGGGCGAAAGGAGAAAAAGACCAGCTCGTAAAGCCAGGCACGCGAGGTTCAAGAACTCAGGGCACAGGTGGCGCGGATTCCGGAGATTGTCCAAGAGCAAGTGCAACAACAACTCGGAGCGACGATCACCGCCATTGTGCCTACCTTGATCCAGGGGATTAGTGCGTGGATTGCGGGCGGCCAACAGGGGCCGCCCCCGATTCCTAGCTTCACGGCCAGCAACTCGCAGAACGCGATGGCGGGGCCATTGGTGTCTCCGGCGGAGGCGGCATTGGTGTCTCCGACGCTGGCACGGGAGCTTAATGCACCCGGGTGTACGTCGGCCGGCACCTCTGCAGCAAGCGGCCCCTCCGTCAACTGCACGCCCGCCGTTGGCGGTGCCTCGACATTAGCCGAGCTCGACGCCATCATCACGGTAACTAATTAAGCCTCTCTCGGCCGAGGACTTCATCTCCTTGCCTTTGACTGGGCATCCCTGACGCCCTACACATGTTTTCGCAGGGCGCCGCCGACGTTCCGTGCACTCTCCTGCACTTCGTGAACAACGAGTTGGTCGATGTCGCCAAGGGCAAAATCGTTCAACCGGGCAACCCCTTGTTCCACGGTACCCAGATGCCACCCAACTTGTTTAGGGTTCAACTGGTTCGGGTGCTGCCAGGCTGCGATGAGTTGTTACCTCCGATTCGACCCGTCGGGGCCGAGGATGATGACGTGATGACCCTCAGCGCCTGCCTGAGCTGGCCCCTGCTTTGGCCGAAGAGCCAGATTCGTTTGGGGGCGGGGGACACCACCCCAAAGACAACACCGCCAGTCGTGCCGGCGCCAAGTCGGCCCCATGGCAAGACCGCCGCAACGGTGCCGGACATCCCTATGCCACTGGATCCAAACATGCATATGGCACAGGATCAGAACGACGACGACGACGATACATTTGCCAACGTCGATCAGTACTTTGCCGATCATGGGTACGGTGGCGACTTCATGGGGCCTCCTTCTCAAGAACCCAACCCAACAAAAGACGTGCGCGATCTAGCTGGTACCGCGGAGAAGCCAAGTTGCAATAGGCGTCGTCTGCCGTTCAACTCTCAGGAGACGCCTCCAGCTGCCGACTTCACCGAGCCTCAGATAGGCGAGGTGCGAAATATTATCAGCCCCAACACACTCAAGAAGGCGGTCTGTGAGCAGAACTCGGTCCCATTACAGGAGAAGAAGAAGGCACGCAAAAGAAAGACTAACAAGGGTGCGGGCCAGCCGGCACCGAGTACGACCCGTGCTCAGGACGGGCCACCTTCACCTGAGGATATCTCGAGGAGGGTGCATGTGGCGGGTAGGCCGATGCTACCGAGAAATATGCTCGATGTTGCAACCGGTGCTATGCGGAGTCTGCATGACAGTGTTCTTTCTTTGGAGAAGCGGCGTCTCGGAGAGAAGGATGTGGCATACCCGGTTTTCGCGGCCAAGGTGCCAGAGGGCAAGGGCTTTGTGGATAACTCCATCGGGGGTACGATCGTCCTGCGGTTTGATGACATCCACGCTATGTTGAACCTTCATCTGCTGCACTACACCTTCGTTCGGCTATTTTCGCTGAGTATGGAGATGCGGATCATTCGCGACAAGACCCCGGACATCGTGATAGTCGACCCCTTCTACATGCGTGCCAAGATCTTGGGCAGCGCTGGGGACCGGCAAGTCGCGAGTTCTTACCTCGAAGGCGTCATTCTGGTAAACCAAGATAAGGATAACTTCCTCATGCCTTACTTTCCCGAGTAAGTCCTCCCCTCAACCGCCCCGTAACATATGAATTCTTAGATTTCGATCGTTTTTCTTTTAACATTCCGTGTTTTCTGTAGTGACACACATTGCACGCTCATCCTCCTAAGCCCCAAATATTCCATGGCCACATATTTCGACCCGGACCGTCAGTCTAACGTAGACTACACAAATGTCAAGAAGGTTCTTGATGATGTTCTCCCCGGCTACGTCAAATCTGGAGGCACCTTCACCAGGCCTATTCGTAAGTACGGCAAGCATGTGTTCTCCCACAATACGACGTTCTGCTGTGTCAAGCAGCCGCCTGGCGGTCAGAAGGGTGCCTACTACGCCATCCATCACATGCGGGCGATCGTACGGGACCATCATCAACTTCTGCTACCGAGTAGACTCAAAGATTGGGCCGCGAGCGTGTCGGCAATCCAGGACGCGGACATCAGACAAGAATTCTTTCGCATCTAGTCGGAGTTTGCGGAAATCATCCATCAAGATGTCCTTCGTACCTCAGGGCAGTTCTACCTCAGAAATGAACCGTCCAACAGTGACATCGACACAATCCTACAAATGCAGGCTGACAACGCCCGTTGTTTCATGACTCCCATGATAGACGGCGGCTTCATCCATGCTCTGGTCCCTTGAGTCGAGTCGAAAGCAGTGATGCTGTGTCTAGTTCTGAAACATTGATTGGCTCATGTTGTAATTAAACTTTAATGAACTTGTAGTATGTCTGTTTGGTTTCGAGAGTCGTTCAACTTAGATGTAATCGATGCTATTAATGTCTTGCTTTTCTCTTCCGATCGTTCTGTTGCATACTTATATATTGCTTATGTATTGTCTGTGAATTGGTACTAACGTTTCGTTTGGCTACTGCATAACGATGCCGTGGTATGTCGTGTACAAGGGTAAGGTTCCCGGAGTCTACGACGACTGGGAGGAGTGTCGGAGACAGGTTCACCGATTCAGCGGTAATAGTTACAAAGGGTACGCCACTAGGGCCGAGGCCGAATCTAGATACGCCCGCTATCTAGCGAGAGAGGGGAGGGAGCGTTGGAGGAACCGGATGAAGACGAGTTTCATCGTGATGATGCTCATCGTGATGACCGCAGCTCTCTTCTATGTGATGGTAGTTTAGATGATCGATATCGACTTGTAATGTGAAGACAAACTCGCGGTCTCGAGACTTGTAATATAATGTTCTATCTTTGTTCGGTCTTTTCAATTCGGAGACTAATATGATGAATTGTATTCGGAGACAAAAATGATGAATTGTATTCAGAGACTAATCTTCTATTGTATTCGATGAATCTGTTGTTGATGTGTGCTGTCTATATTTTGTCCAATTATACATTTTGTAACCTGTGCAAAAAACAGAAAATAAAAAAATAAAAAAACCTAATATTCATACTAATGGCGCATCACATCATAGTGCGCCATTAGTATGCCAAAGGATACTAATGGCGCATCATTAAACAGTGCTCCATTAGTATGCCGAAGTTACTAATGGCGCATCCTGTTGTTGTGCGCCATTAGTATGCCAAAGCACCTGGGTATACATGGCCCCCTGGGAGGCATACTAATGGCGCACTGTTGTATATACTAATGGCGCATCAGAGGTGCGCCATTAGTATACCAGATACTAATGGCGCACCAGTGGTGCGCCATTAGTAAAATATACTAATGGCGTGGCACTAATGGCGCACCACTAATGCGCCATTAATGGCCAAATTAGGTGCGCCATTAGTAGGCCTTTTCCTAGTAGTGAGAAGGTCAAGGTCCCTCCTTTCTTGTCCAGCTCCTATTCTTAATCGCGCCATACCGACGAGCATGAAGACTTGGGCGACACTGCAGCAGGCCCTTCCATGACAAACGACCCCAACAACGCTGGCGCTCCTTCATCAACTTGATATTCTTCAGGGGTGTTAGTCCTCATTTTCGATCCTTTTGGTCATTCGGTGACAAAGGGGGAGAATTTTGAGTTAGTCTTCAAGCGGGTGTGTCTATACGGGTGTTTTTTTTGCTAAGTTACAACTCTCGTTCTTCTGAAACTTTATTGGATCGAGTTGTAAACTTAAACCCGATGGTGCTCTGATACTTTTGATGTGTTTTTCTGCATGCTTATTCCTCATAGATGTTAATCCACGCATGCTGAATTACATCAGTCACCATATTTCATCATGCATTTCAAATTCTTCATTATGATATGTCAAATGCGTGTATGAATTACAAGATATAGGGGGAGATCTCCATGATTCTACTCTTCAAGTGTGGAATGCTTCAAAAGCAAATTCCTCACCATGGACATCTTCAGGGGGAGTTCTTCTATATCTTGCAATCAAATTCCTCAATATCAACATTTACACTTCATATGTTTATCCCCGTTGAAAACTTAACCTATATTGTCATCAATCACTTAAAAGGGGGAGATTGTAAGTGCATCTAGTGCCCCTTTGTGATTTTGGTGTATTGAAGACTTATAGGTTAAGGGACTAATGTGTTTTTGAGTGTAGACAGGTCTATAAGTCTATGAGGAGTTTATATTTATATAGAAAGCCGACCCCTAAAAATGAAGTTCTTCGACTGAAGACTTTGGATTTCTGAAGACTTTCTGAAGACTTTGAAAGTGAAGAAATTGGTGCAATCCTGAAGACTTCGTATTCATTCGAGGAACATGAAGCGTGAAGACTTTTGTTTTCGTAGTTTCATTTTCTTTTTCTTGAGTCTTAGGAAACACCGTACTGTTAAAGGGGGTCGAGGAAATACTAAGGAAAAATTTCCATGTGATGCTCAACTCAAAATCCTACACCTACCAATCCCTTCGAGTGAAGCCATTGGAAATCTCATACAGTTCAGTCATATTCTTCAGTGACAGAGATGAAGTTCTTCTGGTCTCTGAGGAATTTGTTCTGACTGAGGAGTTAGGAATTCGCCAGTGCGGATTGCCTAGACAGTGAGGAAAATGATAGCCCTGAGGAATTTGATACTCAAATTTCCGACCGTTGATGTGCTTTGTGCCAGCTGTCCCAAAATATCTACCCACCTAACGGTCATATCACTGAAGGGCATTTATGTCTTATCATGTCAGGCTGCTCTCTAGGCTATAAATAGCCACCCCCTACAACCACTAGCTGGCTGGCTACTCCGAGAGAAACTAACACTTGTCATTTGAGAGCATCCCATCCTCCGAGGACTTTGAGCGAAAATCATCAAGTGAGGAAAACCCAAACCCAAACACCTACAAACTCCAAGTGATTGAGCATCACTAAAGAGATTGATCCTGCATGGATCCGACGCTTGTTACCTTTGAAGAATGTGCTTCTTCCAGACGGTTAGGCGTCAAGGTCTAGAGCATCCAAGAGGAATTGTGGATCACCGAGTGACCAAGTTTGTGAAGGTTAGGAAGTCACTTGAAGACTTACCACGAGTGATTGGGCGAGGTCTATGTGACCTTTGCTCAAGGAGAATACGGTGAGGACTGTGTGTCCAGGACTGTGTGTCCTCAGGTTTAAATACCTAGCCGCTCCAACCAGACGTACAACTGAGACAGTAGTTGGAACTGGTCTACCAAATCATTGTCTTCACCAAGCTCACTGGTTCTATTTCCTCAACTCTTTCACTTCCTCATAACTGTGTTGAGTGTTTGTTCATGTATGTGTTTGAAGACTTCGACTGAAGACTTTCTCAATTTCCTCAGTTCAATTTCTTCAGTCTGTTTGTCTTCATCTTGTGTTATCCTGTGTTTACGCTTTCTGTACTCTGTGCTTGTCTTCATTTCATCATGACGACTATGCTTGTGCTCTGTTATGTTTACTTTTGAGTACTTATTCCGCTGCTAGTAGTTCTTCGCTAAGGAATTTCCTCACCTGCAAATTCCTCAGTGAAGAATTATTAAAATCGCCTATTCACCCCCCCTCTAGTCGATATAACGCACTTTCACTCTGCCTTCTCCTCTTCGCCGCAGACGACAGCCTGGTTACACAACAAGGAAAGAGAGTTGGAAAGAAGCATCAACAGCAGGAACAAGGCGAGGCGGGGCACTTACTAGTCCATAGCAGCGTCGTCCACCTTCCGCTTGGTGAGCTTGAAGCCTATGAGCTTCGCGACTCGAGGCGCGGGCGCACCAGCCCCAGAAACTGAAGCAGGAGCAGCAGTTGAGCCGGAAGTGGCTCTAGCCAGCACTAGAGTAGTAGCAGAATCTCGGGAGATGAGCGCTGACCTGCTCCTTGTTGGGATCACGGCCAGTTCCTCCTTCTCTTAGGGAGCGTTTGCCTCGTCATCATCGGGAAAGGTGGGGTGGATGTCAGCCTTACTCAGAGGGGAGGTCTCCCCCGTCCCTTCGGGGGTCACCTCCGAGTCTTCCCCCTCCTCTTCTTCCTCCCCGCAGGACTCGCTAGAAGACAGCTCCACCGAAGTTGGTGCCATAGGTGCCCCGGTGAGCACCAGCGGCACCAGTCCATGCCCGTCAAAGGGTGGCTTGGAGGCCACGATCAGCGCCCCGTCATTGTGGCGGAACAAGGGCGTAAATACATTCAGTGGATACTCCGGATCGTCCCCAACTAGGAAGCGGAGAGCTGCGGTCAGCTCCTCATTGGACAAGGCCTCCGAGCTCAAGCGAACCTTGTCCTCTTCATCCCCAAGTTCCCACAAGGGGCGCGTGCGGGCTTGAAGCGGGGCCACGCGCAGCGCCAGGAATTCCCTTAGGAGCATGGCCCCTGTAATCTTCACCGCCGTCGCGTTGCCAGGCTTCAGGTCGGACTTCATCTGCTCCAGCACCAACGTCGCCCACTCGTCGGTGAGCTTCGCGCAGGACCACCCCTTGTCAGACTGGGGCCTCTCTGTCGGCAACGCCAAGCACGGGTGGACGCACTTGGCGCCCATCATGACCCATTTGGCCCTGAGGTTATCGGCTTTCTTCCTGGTGTTTGAGATCAAGTTGGCCTTGCCGGCCACGATGAAATTGGCGCATTCGGAGATATGGCCCTCGCTGTCACGGAGGAAGAAGAAGTGGCGCAGCAAAGCCACGGACAGCATCACGTCCAGATACGCCTCACAATAGTAGGCGAAGATGGACAAGAGAAGGATGGAGTTGGGATGGAGATGCAGTGCCTGCAGCCCGTAGTGGCCGAGGACCTCATAGAAGAAACCGGAGAAGGGAGGAACCAACCCGGCGGCAATACTGCTCATGAAGAAGGGGAAGAACGTGCTCCCCACGGGCTCCGGCACGTCGGAGGCAACCCGGAGCTCCGTCTTCCCCCTTTCATTTCTCTCCACTGCCGTCAGCAAGTGCATGGCGGTGAGGCTCTTCTCCGAGACATTGGGAGAGTCCAGAGCAGGTTCGTACCAAGCCGGCGACGAGGCGGGCTTGACCCTCCGGGGCGCCATTGGTCGCTGATGCAGGAAAGTATGGGAGCAGATCTGGAGATTTCGGAAGCGGGAAGAAAGAAAGGGGATCTGAGCAATGCGAAAGGAAACAGTGAAGGCAAGCACTGTCTACGCCAGCCTTTTGACAGTCGGGCAGTTGCCGAGGCAGCGTAGGGAAGCGGAGACGCCCACGACCAATCCACCGCCATGTGTCGACCAAGGCCGCAGGGTATTGGGGCCTGCGGCACTCCGCACTTGACCTTTGGCTTCACCCCGAAGCCAAGCCCGAGAGCGCCTTAGGTCCGGGGGCTACTGTCGGTGTTTTGGGAACGGGGGTCCCTAGACTTGCCTACCTGCAGCCCATGGCGTGGCTTTGCTAGCAGGCCTGTACGGCCCATCTTCATCAACAAAGCATTCAAGACCTTCGCGAGGGGCCAAGCCTTGTGAGGCGGATGACACAAGAGCTCCTCAGGAGCGGCCTCGCCAGGCAGGCTCGCGAGGGGCGGAGAGATCAAGGCAAGGCAAACTTCACAAGGTTCTCGTGACGTGAGCCATGACGATCGAGACTAGGCGGGCGCCAGCGCGAGCAGCGTCCTTGTTTCCTCTTTGGTGCTAAGGGGGCAAGCGCAGGCGTCGAGTACTGAGGCATCAAGCAAAAGTTTCCATATTGGTGCAATGAGACCAAGACCAGCAGTACGGAAAGACGGAGGTCACCATGGAGCCCAAGGTGGCGTCACCACCAGAGCCTTTTGCAGGCGAAGACCACTTTTGTCAGGATAAGCTATACTAACTGTCCCCTTTGAAATTGGCCGTTGTTGGCTCCCTTCTTGCTCAATATTTGGGGAGAGGACCAGGGCCTCTATAAATAGGACTAGCCACCACCATAGCTAGGGGGTCAGATCGAGAGAGACCAGAACAACCACAAATTCACCGAGCACAAGAACACCTCTCCTCATGAGGCTGTTCTTCCCCTTGTACTGTTCATCCTCAGCCCAAGAGGCAATCCACCACCACACACTAGAGAAGGGTATTACACCACAACGGTGGCCCGAACTAGTATAAATCTCGTGTCCCTTGTGTTGCGAGTTCGTCAAGTTAGTTGGTAAGATCTTAGCTGAGTTAGGACGTGGATCGGTAGGGGGGAATCTTTGCACGCACCCGAGTGTTCAAACCTTAAGGGTTTTGCCGGAACCCTTGATCTGACACACACGATGAACTCCACCATCACCTCCGCCGAATGGAAGCGCGGCCGAGGAGGCCGCGCAACCACGGCACACGTCACCTCATCAACGTGACTGCCATGACCTAGGCGGCTGCCACCACGCGAACAGACGCCACTGCAGCCCCAAGGGGCCGCAGCGGGAGTCGCAATGTGCTTGCGGGGACGGCCGCGCCCCCTCTTGGGCGACGGTGAGCCGGGCCACTCCTGGCGAGCTTTCCCTTTGTCCGTAGCCGAGAGCCTCTTCGCAGGCGCCATTGGTGTTGCTGCCGGTAGTGGATCAAGGAAGAAGAAGAAGAAGCGGGAGAAGCAAAGGAAGAGATGGGTGACGGGGGCTCCGCCCCCTCCCATTTATAGCCAAGGGGAGGCCAACCGCTGGCCTCCATGATCTAAGGTAATAATGATATTTTTCTGCATGGAGCAAGGACTCATCAAAACGGGCAGTTGACGAGGCGGCGTGGGGAAGCAGAGACGCCCACGCCCAATTGATCGCCACACGTCAACCGGTGCCGCAGGCTGTTGGGGACCGCGGCACTCCTCACTTGCCCTTTGGCTTCCCCTCGAAGCCAAGCCCGAGCACGCCTTGGGCCAGGGGACTACTGTCGGCGTTCTGGGAACGGGGGTCCCCAGACCTGCCTGCCTGCGGCCCATAGCGTGGCTCCCCCAGCGGCCCTATATGGCCCATCTTCACCAGCAAACACTCAAGACCCTCGCGAGGGGCCAAGCCTCGTGAGGCGGACGGCGCAAGACCTCTTCAGGGGCGGCCTCACGAGGCTGGCTCGCGAGGGGCGGAGAGATCAAGGCAGAGGACACTTCGAGAGGTTCCTGTGACGTAAGCCATGACGACTGGAGCCAGGAGAGCGCCAACATGCGCAGTGTCCTCGTTTCCTCTTTGGTGATAAAGAGGCAAGCACAGGTGAGGAGTCTCGAGGCATCAAGCAAAGGTTTCCATATTGGTGCAACAACACCAAGACCAGTAGGACAGCAGGACCGAGGTCACCGTGGAGCCCAAGACGGCGTCACCAGCAGAGCCTTTGGCAGGCGAAGACTACTTTTGTCAGGATAACTTGTACTAGTTGCCCCCGTTCGAATTTGGCCATTGTGGGATCCCTTCCCGCTCAATGTTTGGGAAGAGGAATAGGGCCTCTATAAATAGGACTATCCACCACCATAGAAGGGGGGATCGGTTCATCCAGATCCAGATCATCCCCAACCACACAAGTTCACCAAGCACAAGAACATCTCCCCTCGGGAGGTTGTTCTTCCTTTGTAACTGTTCCTCCTCAGCCCAAGAGGCAATCCACCACACCACACTGGAGTAGGGTATTACACCACAACGGTGGCCTGAACCAGTATAAATCTTGTGTCTCTTGTTCTTTGGGTTCGTCGAGCTAGGCCGTGAGATCATATGGAGTGCGAGCTAGAGAGGGGGAGAGATCTTTGTGCACACCCCAGTGTTCGAACCTCAAGGGTTTTTGCGGAACCCGAAATCTAAGAGGCCCCTCACGAGGGTCTTGAGTTTTTGGTCCTGAAGATGGGCCATACCAAGCCACTGATGGAGCCACGCCGCGGGCCGCAGGCAGGCAAGTCTAGGTAGACCCGTTCCTAGAATGCCGATAGTAGCCCTCAGGCCCAAGGCGTGCTCGGACTTGGCTTCAAGGTGAAGCCAAAGTGTAAGGGCGAAGCGCCACGGGCTGCTACATCTTGAGCTTGCATTGGTTTTTCCCTTGAAGTGGAAAGGGTGATGCAGCAAAGTAGAGTAAGTATTTCTCTCGGCTTTTGAGAACGAAGGTATCAGTTCAGTAGGAGACAACGCGCAAGCCACCGAATACCTGCACAAAAAAGCACCAACTTGCACCCAACGCGATCAAGGGGTTGCCAATCCCTTCACGGTTATTTGCAAAGTGTGATCTGATAGAGATGGATAAATGGTAAAGTAATATTTTTTGTATTTTTGGTTTATGGAACGGAAAGTAAAAGATTGCAAAGAAAGTAAATAGGAAACTAAAATTGTAGATCGAAAACTTATATGATGGAAAGTAGACCCCCGGGCCATAGTTTCACTAAAGGCTTCTCTCAAGATAGAAATTATTACGGTGGGTGAACAAATTACTGTCGAGCAATTTATATAGAAGCGCAAAGTTATGACGATATCTAAGGCAATGATCATGAATATAGGCATCACATCCATGTCAAGTCAACCGAAACGACTCTACATCTGCTACTATTACTCCACACATTGACCGACTCCTGCCTGCATCTAGAGTATTAAGTTCATAAGAACAGAGTAACGCATTAAGTAAGATGACATGATGTAGCGAGATAAACTCAAGCAATATTATGAAAACCCCATCTTGTTGTCCTTGATGCCAACAATACAATATGTGTCGGTTCCCCTTCTGTCACTAGGATCGAGCACCGCAAGATTGAACCCAAAGCTAAGCACTTCTCCCATTGGAAGAAAAACCAATCTAGTTGGCCAAACCAAATCGATAGTTCGAAGAGACTTGCAAAGATATCAAATCATGCATATATGAATTCAGAGGAGATTCAAATAATATTCATAGATAAGCTAATCATAAATCCACAATTCATCGGATCTCAGCAAACACACCACAGAAGATTATTACATCGAATAGATCACCAAGAACATCCAGGAGAACATGGGACTGAGAATCAAAGAGAGAGAAGAAGCCATCTAGATACTAGCTATGGACCTGTAGGTCTGTGGTAAACTACTCAAGCTTCATCGGGGATGCAATGGTGTTGATGTGGAAGCCCTCCGTGTTGGAATCTCCCTCTGGCAGGACGCCGAAAAAGTCCCCTAGATGGGATCTCACAGGTGTAGAAGGTTGCAGCAGTGGAAAAGTGGTTTCGTGGATCCCCTGGAAGGTTTGGGATATTTAGAATATATAGGCGGAAGAAATAGGTCATTGGAGTCATGAGGGGCCCACAAGGGTGGGGGCGCGCCTGCCAACCTTGTGTCTGCCTCGTGGATTTCCTAACGTGCACTCCAAGCCCTTTGGGTGTCTTCTTGTCCAAGCAAAATCATCGCGAAAGTTTCATTCCATTTGGACTCCGTTTGGTATTCCTTTTCAGTGAAACTCTAAAACAAGGAAAAAACAGGAACTGGCACTCGGCTCTAGGTTAATAGGTTAGTCCCCAAAATCATATAAAATAGCATATTAATGCATATAAAACATCCAAAACAGATAATATAATAGCATTGAACAATCAAAAATTATAGATACGTTGGAGACATATCAAGCATCCCCAAGCTTAATTCCTGCTTGTCCTCGAGTAGGTAAATGATAAAAACAGAAGTTTTTATGTGGAATGCTACCTAACATATTTATCCATGTAATTTTCTTTATTGTGGCATGAATGTTCAGATCCGTATGATACAAAACAAAAGTTTATATTGATATAAAAACAATAATACTTCAAGCATACTAACAAAATAATTATGTCTTCTGAAAATAACATGGCCAAAGAAACATTATCCCTACAAAATCATATAGTCTGGTTATGCTCCATCTTCATCACAAAAAATATTCAAATCATGCACAACCCCGATGATAAGCCAAGCAATTGTTTCATACTTTTGACATTCTCAAATTTTTTCAACATTCACGCAATACATGAGCATGAGCCATGGACATAACACTTTAGGTGGAATAGAAGGTGGTTGTGGAGAAGACAAAAAGAAGGAGATAGTCTCACATCAACTAGGTGTATCAACAGGCTATGGAGATGCCCATCAATAGATATCAATGTGAGTGAGTAGGGATTGCCATGCAACGGATGCACTAGAGCTATAAGCTTATTAAAGCTCAAAAAGAAAACTAAGTGGGTGTGCATCCAACTTGCTTACTCATGAAGACCTAGGGAGTTTTGAGGAGGCCCATCGTTGGAATATACAAGCCAAGTTCTATAATGAAAAATTCCACTAGTATATGAAAGTGATATCATAGGATACTCTCTATCGTGAAGATCATGGTGCTACTTTGAAGAACAAGTGTGGTAAAAGGATAGTAACATTGTCCCTTCTCTCTTTATCTCTCATTTTTGGGCCTTCTCTTTTTTTATTTGGCCTTTTCTCTCTTTTTTTATTTCCTCACATGGTACAATTCTCTAATAATGAAGATCATCACACTATTATTTACCTACAACTCGATCCTAGAACAAAATATGACTCTATATGAATGCCTCCGGTGGTGTACCGGGATGTTCAACGAATCAAGAGAGACATGTATAAAAAATGATGAATGGTGGCTTTGCCAGAAATATGATGTCAACTACATGATCATGCAAAGCAATACGACAATGATGTTGCATGTCATAATAAACGGAATGGTGGAAAGTTGCATGGCAATATATCTCGGAATGGCTATAGAAATGCCATAATAGGTAGGTATGGTGGCTGTTTTAAGGAAGGTATAAGGTGGGTGTATGGTACCGGCGAAAGTTGCGCGGTACTAGAGAGGCTAGCAATGGCGGAAAGGTGAGTGTGGGTATAATCGATGGACTCAAGATTAGTCATAAAGAACTCACATACTTATTACAAAAATCTATTAGTCATCGAAACAAAGTACTACGCACATGCTCCTAGAGGGATAGATTGGTAGGAAAAGACCATCGCTCATCCTCGACCGCCACTCATAAGGAAGAAAATCAAAAAATATCTCATGCTCCAACTTCATTACATAATGGTTCACCATATGTGCATGCTACGGGACTCAAAAACCTTAACACAAGTATTTCTCAAATTCACAACTACTTACTAGCATGACTTAAATATCACCATCTTCATATCTCAAAAAAAATCATACAGAATCAAACTTCTCATAGTATTCAATGCACTTTATATGAAACTTTTTATTATATCGCTCTTGGATGCCTATCATATTTGGACTAATTTTATAACCAAAGCAAATTACCATGTTGTTTTAAAGACTCTGGAAATAATATAAGTGAAGTACGAGAGTTCCTCAATTTCTATAAAATAAAACCATCGCTGTGCTCTAAAAAGATACTCCCTCCATTCCAAATACTCATCATGGTTTTGGTTCAAATTTGAACTAAAACCACGATGAGTAATTTGGAACGGAGGGAGTATAAGTGAAGCACTAGAGCAAATTTGCCTAGCTCAAAAGATATAAGTGAAGCACATAGTGTATTTAATAAATCATGATTCATGCGTTTCTCTCTCAAAAGGTGTGTAAAGTAAGGATGATTATGGCAAACTAAAAAGAAAAGACTCAAATCATAAAAGACGCTCCAAGCAAAACACATATCATGTGGTGAATAAAAATATAGCCTCTAGTTAAGTTACTGATAGACGAAGACGAAAGAGGGGATGCCTTCCGGGGCATCCCCCTACTGAGGCTATTGGTTGTCCTTGAATATTACCTTGGGGTGCCTTGGGCATCCCCAAGCTTAGGCTCTTCCACTGCTTATTCCATAGTCCGTCAAATTCTTACCCAAAACTTGAAAACTTCAAAACACAAAACTCAATAGAAAATCTCATAAGCTCCGTTAGTATAAGAAAATAAATCACCACTTTCGGTACTATTGTGAACTTATTCTTTATTTATATTGTTGTAATATCTACTGTATTCCAACTTGTCCATGGTTCATACCCCCCGATACTAGCCATAGATTCATCAAAATAAGCAAACAACACGCGAAAAACAGAACAACCTGTAGTAGTCTAGATAGTTCGCATACTTATGTAACTTCAACGATTATGAAAAATTAGGAAAACTGGAGCAATTTTTATGTCAATCTACTGTAAAAAATTCAGAATTTTATCATGCTCCTGTGATTTTAAACAATTCTGGGACTGAGCGCAAAAGTTTCTGTTTTTCAGCAAGATCAAATCAACTATTACCGTAAGCTATCCCAAAGGTCTTACTTGGCACAAACACTAGTTAAAACACAAAACCACATCTAACCAGAGGCTAGATGAATTATTTAATGCAAAACAGAACCTAAAAAGCAAAAACAAAAATAAAGTTGGGTTGCCTCCCAATAAGCGCTATTGTTTAACGCCCTTAGCTAGGCATAAAACACAAATAGATCTAGGTGTTATCATCTTTGGCATGAAATTCTCAAATCTCACACCTATAACCCTTAGGAGGTTCTTTACTTTTGTTAATGATCAAACTCCTAGGCAAAAATCAAGAAATTCATTTGTAGCAATTGGTTCCTTAATAATATCGAAAAAATTGGGGTGAACACTTATTGTTTTGAGATCTTCATTTTCCTTACCAGAAGATTCACCCTTATTCTAAGGAATATAAGTAAACTTGGAAATCTTAGTAGGAGGTAGATTTCAAGTAGTTTTAATGGAGGAAAAAGCGGAACCCAAGTTGGTAACAATATCTTCAAGTTTGCCAATTCTAGTAGAATCTTGATCTATCTTTTCATTAAATATGGTTTCCATTTCCCTAAGGTTCTTTAGAGTAACTCCTACCTTAGATCCATATTGAGTAATCTGATTGTGAATCTTTTTCTCCAAATTTTCAATCAATTCTACAGTAGCAATTTTATTTTAAATAATATCCTGTCTTTGCATTACATGTTCCAAGGATAAAATTGTTCCATTGACCAAAAGAGGTGGTGGGCCTAACAAATCTATCATGGCATTGTAAATATCGAAAGTATGGCTCCCCAAGAAATTTCCCCCAGTAATGGTATCTAGAACACATCTATTCCAAGGAGTAATGCCTATGTAAAAATTGCAAAGAAGAACGGAAGTAGATTGCTTTCGAGTATATCTATTTTGAGCATTGCAAATTATGTACCAAGCATCTTTTAAATTCTCTCCTTCCCTTTGTTTAAAGTTGAGAACCTCATTATCAGGAGTGCTAACAAGGATGGGAGGGTTAGCCATGATGGCAAGATAAAAGGTCTAACGCATAAGCGAACAAAGAGCAAAAGAAGAAGAAAGGAAGAGGATCTAAGAAAAGGCAAGAAATCAAAAATCGTTTTAGAAGTGGGGGAGAGGAAAATGACAGGCGAATGGCAAATAATGTAATGCGAGGGATGAGAGTTTATGATGGGTACTTGGTATGTCTCGGCTTGGCGTAGATCTCCCTGCCAACAGCTCTAGAAATTCTTCCTGCTACCTCTTGACCTTGTGTTGGTTTTCCCTTGAAGAGGAAAGGGTGATGCAGCAAAGTAGAGTAAGTATTTCCCTCATCTTTTGAGAACCAATGAATCAATTCAGCAGGAGACAACGCACAAGCCACTGAATACCTGCAGAAACAAACACCAACTTGCACCCAACGCTATAAAGGGGTTGTCAATCCCTTCATGGTTATTTGAAAAGTGAGATCTCCTAGAGATGGATAAATGGTAAAGTAATATTTTTGGTATTTTTTGGTTTATGCAACGGAAAGTAAAAGACTGCAAAGAAAGTAAATAGGAAAATAAAATTGTAGATCGAAAACTTATATGATGGAAAGTAGACCCCCGGGCCATAGGTTTCACTAGAGGCTTCTCTCAAGATAGAAAAATTATTATGGTGGGTGAACAAATTATTGTCGAGCAATTGATAGAAAAGCGCAAAGTTAAGACGATATCTAAGGCAATGATCATGAATATAGGCATCACGTCTGTGTCAAGTAGACCAAAACGACTCTACATCTGCTACTATTACTCCACACATTGACCGACTCCTGCCTGCATCTGGAGTATTAAGTTCATAAGAATAGACTAACGCATTAAGTAAGATGACATGATGTAGCGGGATAAAATAAAGCAATATGATGAAAACCCCATCTTGTTATCCTTAATGGCAACAATACAATACGTGTCGGTTCCCCTTCTGTCACTAGGATCGAGCACCGCAAGATTGAACCCAAAGCTAAGCACTTCTCCCATTGCAAGAAAAACCAATCTAGTCGGCCAAACCAAATCGATAGTTTGAAGAGACTTGAAAAGATATCAAATCATGCATATAAGAAATCAGAGGAGATTCAAATAATATTCATAGATAAGCTGATCATAAATCCATAATTCATCGGTTCTCGGCAAACACACCGCAAAATAGTATTATATCAAATAGATCTCCAAGAACATCAAGGAGAACATGGTATTGAGAATCAAAGAGAGAGAATAAGCCATCTAGCTACTAGCTCTGGACCCGTACGTCTGTGGTAAACTACTCATGCTTCATCGAAGATGCAATGGTGTTGATGTAGAACCCTCCGTGATCGAATCCCCCTCTGCAAGGACGCTGGAAAAGGCCCCTAGATGGGATCTCACAGGTACAGAAGGTTGCGTCGGTGGAAAAGTGGTTTTGTGGCTCCCGTGGAAGGTTTTGGGATATTTGAGAATATATAGGCGGAAGAAATAGGTCGGTGGAGTCACGAGGGGTCCACAAGGGTGGTGGTAGCCCTACCCCTCTGGGCGTGCCTCCCGACCTAGTGGATGCCTCTTGGGCTTCTTGACGTGCACTCCAAGCCATATGGATGTCTTCTGGTCCAAGAAAAGTCATCGCGAAAGATTCATTCCATTTGGACTCCGTTTGGTATTCCTTTTCTGCGAAACTCCAAAACAGGGAAAAAAACAGGAACAGGCAGTGGGCTCTAGGTTAATAGGTTAGTCCCAAAAATCATATACAATAGCATATTAATGCATATAAAACATCCAAAAAATATAATATAATAGCATTGAATAATCAAAATTATAGATACATTGGAGACATATCACGGGACCCAACCGCCTGTGGCCTCGGTCGACGCATGGCGTTTGATGGGACGTGGGCGTCTCCGCTTCACCATGCAGCCTCGGCAATCGTTTGACTTGACAAGAGCCTGCTGCATGCAGAAAAACCATAATTACTGGGGATCATGGAGGCCGGCGATTGGCCTCCCTCCGTCTATAAATGAGGGGAGGGGCAGAGCCCCCCTGCTCATCTCCATCTTCTCACCGCCCGCTCTTCCTTCTTATTTTTTCTCTCCCCGTCTTGCCATAGCATGCATGGCACCGACGAGGAGGTTCTCCGCCACCGAAAAGGGGAAGGCCCCCAAGCAGGCGTCGGGTTCGCCGCCGACCAAGAGAGGTCGCGGTTGCCCTCGCAAATATGATGCGACCACGGTGGTGGCTCCTCGGGGGCGCGGGCACACCTCTTCGAGGGCTGGCGTCGCCTTGGGCAGCCACAGCAGCGCTTCCTCCATGGTGGGAGCCGCCGAGGATGGGGTAGCCTCTACGATGAGGGGAGGCGCGCCGTGGTCGCACGGCCTCCTCGGCCATGCTTCCACTCGGCGGATGCGTTCCTGGAGTTCGTCGTGTGGTCAGAGAGGCCCGATGGCCCCTGGCTCCTGCTCTCGCACTTGTTCATGGGTGAGCTGCCCACCACGGGGCTTGATGACCTCTGGCTATAGGCTGACGGCTGCTGCAGCAAGGCCTCCTGGGCTGGGGTCGAAGTCACCGCCGCGAGCAGCATGTCCTAGACCCGCACTTGGCAGGCGTTTGCTCGTGCGTGGGGCCTGAGCGGGAGGTGCACCCTCCATTTCAGGTACAACGCCTTGCGACCCTCTATGTGAGGGTGTTCGGGGAGGACAGCCGTTCTGAGGGGTGCTGCCCGAAAGATGGTAGCAGCGACGACGAGCTTGCCCTTGGCGATGGCCACGATGATGACGAGGGTGAGCTGGCCCTGGGCGACGACCGTGCTACCTCTAGCGGCGGCTCCTCCTCCGGCGAGAGCACCACGTGTGGCGGCTACGACGAACCACCATGCCGTCGGGCTCGAATCAGGGAGGGCGATGAGTCATCTTGTCGCCGTGCTTCGGCAAAGCGGGAGGAAGACTCGGACTGAGCTCGGGCGCCGCTGGAGCCTGGCCTCAAGAGCTACTCCAGCCATGCACCCCGCTTTTTTTAACCTTTCCTTTCTCCTGCATTTGAAAAAAGTAGAGGTCCCCGCTGGGGCATGTAATGAAGCATGGCGCTTGCGCCACTACGCTATGCTTGTTATTTTGATATCATGCTGTAATACCCGTGTTTCTACTAGATATGGTTAGGGTGACTTATCTCGATGTGCTTGTGGTATCCTCCGATGTCACGAGTGCACGCGTTTCCAGAGGTATCTTCCAGGGCTTCCTTCCTGATGACTCAGGAGCCACCAAGCCTCAAGAGCCGTCGGGCCTCAGGAGACGTTGTATATCTGCAGAGTTTTTGGAAAGCCTCACGAGGCGTCTCGTCCTATCTTGCGCAAGCCCCCGATCGTGGGTTGGTTGTGGCTGTTACACCGCGTCGCGATGCCCGTAGGCACGGACTTAGTGGGGTGCACATGCCCATGAGCTCGTTCGAGGGCATCTCACGAGGATTAAAGACGCCGAAGCTCTGGGGCAACAAGGCTTCGGTGAGGTGTGATCATGGGCGAGCCCAAGCGTACACACCTACCAAGCCCCCGCGCGCAGGACGCGCGAGGAGGAGTGACTGGCAACTGCCTCTCTTCCTAGGGCATGCTAGAGAGGCGACAAAATCAGGAAGAGAGAAAATTCCAACTCTTGCGAACAAAAGACACGAAAGCTCCAAATTTCATTCGAGAAGTAGAAAACCAGCTCCAGAAAGCAAGCAAAAGAACAGCCACGCCCGGCACCTAGACTAGTCTTCTTGTCTTCCCACCATCACAGAGCATGGGGCCTCCACTAGGACATGGGTGGGAGCCCTCGTGAGGCCCAAGGGCGACCTCAGGAGACTGCGGGGCATCTACAGCCCTGACTCATTATTATGTGAGATCGTAATGAGCAGAGACATTCACAGGCGTGGGGCCTTGCTTCATAGGTAGAACTTCCGGAGGTGCTGGATGTTCTAGGTGTTCTGGATGGGGATCCCATCCTACGTCTTCGGGCGCACGACACCAGGCTAGGAGACACGGGCGATCCTGAACGGGCCCTGCCACATGGGCGAGAGCTTTTGCAGCCCCTCCCTAGAGAGCACCCGCCTCAGGACGACATAACCCACCTCGAGCGTCCTGGATCAGATGCTACGACAGTGGTATCGCTGCAGCGCATGCTGGTACCTTGTTGCTCGAAGCGAGGCTTGGCGGCATCGTTCCTCCCCCAGCACAAGGTCCATCCCCCATGAAGCATCCTGGTGTGCCTTGTCAAATGCCAAGACCCACACGTAGTGATGCCTAACCTTGTGAGGGAGAACCACTTCAGCTCCATAGACGAGGAAGAATGGAGTCTTGCCCATAGGGTTGGTCGTGCTGGTGCGGATGGACCACAACGGGGACTGGAGCTTGTCGAACCAACCCCTACAGCAGGCCTCGAGCTTCTTCTTGATGGTTCTTGCCTCGAGGCCTCTCGGGACCTCTGCATTGGCGCGCTCGGCCTAGCCATTGCTCCTAGGGTGTGCCACCGAGGCGTAGCATATCTGCGTTCCAAGGTTAGCACAATATGTTTTGAAAAGGTTGCTGATGAACTGCAAGCCATTGTCGGTGATGATGCGATTAGGAACCCCGAATCGGCTCATGAGGCCCTTGATGAACTTGACGGCCGAGCCGACCAGGATGGTGCAGACGGCCTTGACATCCGCCCACTTGGTGAATTTGTCGATGACGATGTCGAGGTAGCAGTAGCCCCCGGGCGCTCGAGGGAATGGGCCCAGGATGTCCAGCCCCCAGACTGCGAATGGCCATGAGAGCGGGATGGTCTGGAGGCCCTGAGCGGGCTGATGGATCTACTTGGCATGGAACTGACAGGTGTTGCAGGATCTTACCGGCTTGGTGGCGTCGCTAAGCGTTGTCGGCTAGTAGAATCTGCCGCGGACGCCTTTCCCATGAGGGTACACGATGAGGAGTGGTGCCCCTAGTCCCTGCTATGTATGTTGGCCATCATCTCGCGTCCCTGCTCCCTGGAGATGCAACGTAGAGAGACGTTGTTTGGCCATTTTCGATAGAGCTCATCGTCCCGGATGCAGTATGCGGTGGTCTGGCGGGCCACATGTTTTGCATCTTCCTCCTTCTCTGGAAAGGTGCCTCGGAGCAGGTATGCCTTGAATTCCTCAGTCCAGCACTCCTCCTGAGGCTCAAGCGCGAGGAGCAGGCAGGCTCCCGAGGTCGGACCGCAAGCTGGGGCACCCGAAAGAGGTGCTGGGGGGAGCTCCACCTGAGGCGTTTCTGGTCCTGCGGCAGGGGAGCTGCCGATGGCTTGAAGAGCCCCTCCTCAAAGATGCCCGTCTCCTGAGGCAGATGCCGAGATGCCCTCTTGGTGATGCCGTCCGCCTCCTTGTTCGTGCCGCGTGGCACATGCTGCAATTCCAATCCCAAGAATCGTTTCTCAATTTTGCGTACCTCCTCGAGGTATGCCTCCATGTGCTCGTCCTTCGGTTTGTATGCTTTGTTGGAGAAGTTGACGAGAAGCTAGGAGTCGCCCCTCATGGTGAGGCACTTCACCCCAAAGATGTTGCAGCCTTGAGGCGGGAGATCAGGCCCACGTATTACGCGATTTTGTTGGAGAGCTTCTCGTTTTGCTGGAAGCAGAGCTGCACGGCGTAGTAGAGCTTGTCCTGGGTGGGCGAGGTGAGCATGGATCTAGCCCCCGTGCCCTGACGCGCGAATGCACCGTCGAAGTACATCACCCAACCATCCGGTGCTTCGTTTTTGGGAAAGAGGTAAAGGTCCTTGCTTGCTTCTCGGTCGAGAACGTTAGTCCATTCTGCCACGAAGTCGGCAAGGGCCACACCCTTGATGATTCTTGTGGTGCTGAACTCCAATTGAACACCTGTAGTTCAATGTTCCATTAGGCAACCCTCCCGCGACATTTGGACTCCGAAGCACCCACTCTAGTGGTCAAGCTGAGACAACCTTGATGGGGCAGCCTTGGAAGTAGTGGCGCAGCTTCCGGGAGGCGACGAAGAGCACGAGCAAGAGCTTTTGTGGCATGAGGAAGTGCGCCCGCGCATCACGTAGCACCGTGCTAACGAAGTACACCGGGTGCTCGACGAGGGAGGAAGCAGTAGCGGAGCCTTGCACCTCCTGCGGCTGAGGATCCTCAGGATCCTTGTCATTCATCGAGACAGTCGTGGCCTCGGGAACACCCTCCTCAGGAGTCCCGCTACCCGAAGGATTGATTAAGGCATCAGGAGCATTGTTGACCAGCGGGGCGGCCAGGGCCTCAGGAGCATTGTCCTAAGGTTGCAGCACATCAACCGGGCACGTGGCGCTTCGCCGCAAGCCCTTCGTCGGGCGCTCTTCCCGCACTGCCACCAATGCCGCACTAGCGGAGTGAGGCGTGGTGGCCAGGTAGAGCACCAAAGGTTCGAGGGGGCACGGTGCCACCATCACCACTTGACTGGTGAGGTACCTCTTGATATCTTGAAAGGCCATGTCAGCCTCCGGAGTCCACTCGAACGGGCCTTTATTCTTCATCAGCTTGAAGAAGGGAAGGGCGCGCTCCCCCAGCTCAGAGATGAAACGCCCAAGCGAGGTTACGCAGCCTGCCAGCTTCCGCATTTCCTTCAGGGTTTGCGGCGAACTCATCCTTTTTATGGCCTTGACCTTCTCCGGGTTGGCCTCGATCCCCCTATGCGACAGAAGGAACCCAGCAGCTTGCCCGACGGGACGCCAAACACACATTTCGCCGGGTTGAGTCATAGGTCCACTTTGTGCAGGCTGGCAAACGTCTCCTCCAGGTCTTTGATAAGGGTCCTTGCCTCCCGAGATTTTAGTGCTATGTCGTCGACGTATGCCTCGGCGTTCCTCCCGAGCTACCAGCCCAAAGCGATGTGCATCAGCCGCTGGAAGGTTGCTCCGGCATTAAACAACACGAACGACATGCAAGTGTAGCAATACACCCCACATGGGGTCAAGAAAGCCGTCTTCTCAACATCTTGCACCACCATCTTGATTTGGTGATAGCCTGAGAAGGCGTCCAGGAAGCACAGCAAGTCGCACTCGGGTGTGGAGTCGACGATCTGATCAGTGCATGGGAGCAGAAAGGGGTCTTGAGGACAAGCCTTGTTGAGGTTGGTGAAATCGATGCACATGCGCTCCTTCCCTCCTTTCTTGGGGATGATAACCG
Source organism: Triticum urartu (assembly GCF_003073215.2). NCBI lineage: Eukaryota > Viridiplantae > Streptophyta > Magnoliopsida > Poales > Poaceae > Triticum > Triticum urartu. The sequence goes on from NC_053023.1 coordinate 355,773,529, forward strand.
GTTTTGCCAGCCATTCAGGGTACCGCACCTCCCTAATGACACCAACATGTTGCAGTTTACGTGTCTCTTGGACGATGAACGACTGCTTCTCCGTGGACTGCCGCCGCGCCTTCTGTTTCACCGGGCACACGTTAGGGCACACCCCCAAGTGGTGCTCGATTATCCCCCTCAAGATCCCGACCAGATCCTTGGCCTCCCATGCAAACACATCCTTGTTCGTTTGTAGGAAGCTGACCAAAGGCTCCTCCTTGTTAGGAGGGAGGCCAGCGCCTATGGTGAAGGTGGAGCCTGATGCCCTGTCTTCATCGACCGGCACCTGCTTCATCTTGGCCCGATCTTGAGAGAACAGTTGCTTCTTCGCTGGTGCATCCCTCGGAGCTTCCTGGGCCCCTTCCTCGCTTGACCGCGTAGTTGTCGCGGGCCTGAAGGTGAGCTCGAGGGCCAACATCGTGTCCTTGGTATCCCCCTCCACGGTGAGGATACCACTTCTTCCCGACATCTTCATGAGGTTGTAGCCAGGGTGGGTTGACGCCATGAACTTGGCCAAGGTCGGGTACCCGAGGATGGCGTTGTACGGGAGGCTGATGCAGGCAATGTCGAAGTCGATAAGCTCGGTGCGGTAGTTGTCGCGTGTGCGGAAGGTGATGGGTAGGCGGGTCTACCCCAGGGGGCAAGTAGGGCCATTGACCACTTTGAAGAAGGGCTTGGTTGGGCAGAGCCGGCCGTGGGGCACATTAAGCAGGCCGAACATTTCCATGAAAAGGACATTGAGGACGGCACCACCGTCGAAGTGGTCCTGGTGACTGCCACGTTGCAGATGGCGGGGGTGCAGAGCATTGGGAGCGCGTCGGCGCCGGCCGCATTCGCGGGGTGGTCCTTTGAGTTGAATGTGAGGTCGGCTAGGGGCGCCGCCCAGCCCTGAGGAGCTCCCCACTGTGCGTGGCTGGATCCCATTTTGGCAGAAGAACTACTTGATGTGGCGTTCCGACGTAGGCGCTTGTGAGCAACCAAGGAGCGCTGCAACAGCGTGAGGCACCGGCGCGATGAAGCGCGCGATGAAGAGGTCTCGTAGGTCTTCCAAGGTGGCCACTGAAGACTCCGGCAAGCCCAAGAGCCTGGAACGCTGCACGCCCGTAAGGGACATGGGTAGCCAGTTCGCCACGACCTTGTCGTCCCCACCGGCTGCCCATATCACCTCCTCGTACGCCCGGAGGAACCCAGCCGGGTCCGCCGCACCGTCGTGTCGAGGTGGCAGCTCCGGCCTAAACTTGGGCATCCACTGCACCCGCCGCAAGGCGAGGGTGAAAGCCTAGAGACCCATAGTGCCTCTGAACGCATTGGTCGGTTTGGTTGGTGGAGCGGTGCCCTCCATGAGGGTGAACGGCGCTAGCGGCGTAGAGTAGGCAAAGAGGCGAACCTTCAACACACCCCTACGTGGCGTGCCAAATGTCGGATTCCGGGCTCCGCAGACCCTGGATAGATTCGAACTCTAGGGTGTGTGCGAAGAACTCAACCTCCCCAGTCTGCCAACTCGTCGATCCCATGACCTAGCTCGATGAACTGGAAGGAAATGGGACACAACAATTTACCCAGGTTTGGGGCACCTTGTGATGTAAAACCCTACTCCTGCTTTGTGGTGGATTGGCCTCGAAGTGGGCTAAGGATGAACAAGTATAGTCGGAGAACAACCTCAGGAGGTGTGTTCTTGTGCTCGAGTGAGCTGGTTAGGGTGAGGATGGAATGGATCCGATCCTCTCTACGGTGGTGGCTAGGCTCTATTTATAGTGGCCTTGGTCCTCTTCCCAAAATGAAGGCGGGAAGGCATCCCACAATGGCCAAATTCGAAGGGAGACAACTAGTACATCTTATCCTGACAAAAGGTGGTCCTCGTCTGCAAAGCTTATGGTCGTGACACCGTGGTGGGCTCGGCGATGACCTCCGTCCTGCCGTCCTGGCGGTCTTGGTGTTGTTGCATGGAAAAGGAAACCTTTGGTTGATTCCTCGGGACTCAGTGCGTGCACTTACCTCCTTAGCACCAAGAGGAAACCTGTTGTACTGCGCCTGCTGGCGCCTGCCTGGCCTTGGTCGTCGTGGCTTGCATCATCCGAACCTCACGAGGTGAGGGCTTGCATAAAAATCTCCACTCCTCTAGAACTAGCCTAAGGAGGCGGCTCCTTCAGGAGGTCTTGACGCTGTCTGCCCCACGAGGGTCTTGAGTTGTTGGTGCTGAAGATGGACCGTACCAGGCCGCTGATGGAGCCATGCCGCGGGCAGCCGGTAGGCAAGTCTGGGTAACCCTGTTCCCAGAACGCCGACAGTCCTGGTGGTGCTGGAGGAAGAAGACGAGAGATTGAAGATGGATGCCAATCGTTGGATGTAAATCCAACGGCTATCGATGTCAGAATCATTTGTTGACAAAGTTGACAATGACTTGGGTTGTCTTAGACCTGGTGGGTATCGACTGTCTGCCTCTGCACGTACAGTCCTCTCTAGATTCCTCTCGTTTGTTCAGCATGTTCACAATGGCAGACAGGGGCGACGCGGCGAGTGCACAAAGGCAGAGGACGAGAACGAATCACCGGAGCCGGGGAAGGCATGCTATAGTAACGGTAGATGTTGTGCCGTATTTCTCCTGAAACTATGAACTATCCCAGTGGTCAAGTGACACTACCTGACCGTTGTTCCGCCCGGGTTCGATTCCACCTGATGTAGTGAAAATATCTTCAATTTTTTTGCCTCAGCCATTATTGACATGTGGGTCCCCATTGTCATCTACGCACACCACGTCAAACACTTGCCAAAACTTCGTCCCTCATTTTCTCTGTTTTTCACACACTCGACATTGTGTGGGCATTTTGAAAATAGCATATCTTTTCTGACTGTGCATCATATGATGGTGTGCTCTGCATGAATGTTGATCAGCATGATGTTAACTGGCTGGTAGTTCCATTTTTCGACCATGAATAAAACTTCCAACATGATGTTATCCCTGTTTGAAAATGGCATGTTAATATAAATGCTCTTCCTCTCAAACTTGCAGTTTCTTATCTAAAACTAAAACTTGCAGTTTCTTCTCTGAGAATCACATTGTCTGCACTTTTATATGAAACAACATTTTTAAGAGCTAAAAATAGATCTCTAAAATTCATAAAATATGTCATATGCTCAATACTGCAAATCTGAAATTCAAAAGACATTCATATCTGAAAGTACTCTCAAAATACACAACACAAAACACAATTCACAACCAGCAAATACTGACAACCCTAAGCTCCTCTTGACAATTCACAACTTGCCCTACTATTGGGTTGGGGGGTAGTCCCCTCCTATTCCTCGGCGGCAGGCATCCACCCCATGAGATGATGTGAACGGCGAGGGAGAGGACGACGGGGAAGCATCGTCGGGCCAACTACTTTTCTCCTCTTGCAGTTGGGTTCGGTCAACAAAGACTCCACCGACTCGCTCTGGCACGGCACCCTCACAAACAGCACCCTGTAGATGCTCGATCCTTCTTGAATCTATGGTGGATGCTCCATCTTGGATCGATACTCCCACCACCGCTTCCTCACGATTGGACTCGGTGAATCTGTTTCCTCCATGGCCTAGAGGAGCAGCTCTATGTATTCCCGAGTGACTCCCTTTGGGAGTATCGCCGCCTTCTCGCTCTGCTGTAGATATTTGGCCATGGATGTCGCCGTCGCCGCTAGTTGGTCCTTGTTGTCAAACCAAGACTGTATCTCCAACATCCTAGCTAGCTTCACAGGGTCGCTGTCTACGATCCTCACGTATCAGTTGTAGTCCTCCATCGATCTACTTCTCCATAGCACCTTCACTCGTCGGCGGTGGTTTTTGAATGGAAAAGGAGAGGAGCAGCGCTGGTTTTGGATTAGAACGGGAGAGGAGCAGCGCTGGTTTTGGATTGGAACAGGAGAGGAGGGGCGGTGGTTTTGAAATGGAAGAGGAGAGGAGTGGCGCTGGATTTAGATTGGAATAGGAGATGGGCGGCGGTGGTTTAAGAGGAGAGGAGTGGCGCTGGTCTTGGAAGTATTTTTTTGTTTTGCGTATTTTGGGTCAAAGTTTGACCACTGTATTTGACAAGCAAAATGTGAATGCATGTCACAAAAAATTGTATCGTTTGGTTCATATCTGAATGTACTTTCAAATTATATTATTTTTGAAACATATAACATATATTTTATTTGTGAAAATCACGGTCAATTATGACCCAGAATAAAAGGGAGACTAGTTAAGTGGGTCACTTTCTTAATTGAAGGGTAAATTGATTTTGATTTTGATCCAGCCACAGCGCGCCGACCCTCTCGTCTAATCCTAAATCACTGTTGCACGCTCCTCTCCCTCTTCTCCATTGCAAAACAACCTCGTCTCCTATCCATCATCTCCATTCCAAAACCACCACCTCGCCTCTCCCTCTTCTCCATTGCAAAACCACCCCTCTCCTCTCTATCTTCTCCATTGCAAAACCACCGTCTCGCCTCTCCCTCTTCCCCATTGCAAGACCACCCTCTCACCTCTCCCTGTTCTCCATTGCAAAACCACCCACTCGAGGCGAAAGTCAGGCGGAGGTGGTGGGTGTACAGGTTGAAGGTCGAGCATCCAGAGGATAACGAATTGATCGAGTACGGTGTGCCGTTTGTGAGGGTGCAGAGCTAGCCGGAGCCATAGGAGTATTCGTTCTCCCACCCCAAGAGGAGGCCGAATGGCGCGACGTCACTTCCCCGCCGTTCTCCATGGTTCCCTTGATGCTCGCCTCATTTCAACTACAGCGGTAGGGTTTAAGGTAAGCTTCGCACTAACCTAATCTTCCATCTGCTCATGCTTACAATTAGTGTGACGGCTAATGAAAATCATGCTTACAATCAGTCTTCGAATACTACACCAATCATCCTAAAATAGCCCTGGACCAAAAACAAAGTTGTGACACTGTGTACAAATAAAGAAAAATAGATTGGTGCTTCTTTTAGAAAAGAGTACTCCCTAGAAAAGTGCCAATATAAGCTAATAGTATTTGGTTAGAGGATTTGCTGTCGAGAAAGATCCGTCCATAGAGAGCGCCACACATCCCACTGGTGGTGGTGGATGCCAATGCTTGCATGGAGCATGGTTGGTGTCGGTAATTTTTACTTGGCACACCTCGCACTCTGCATATATGCCGGTTCCATCCGTACATTTGTGCAGTTCCACCAAAATGCAGCTGAATAACCCTATTTGCATAGATAAGGAAAAAGTGTGATTATATTATAGTGGCACTAGTTGATGGAACATACACAAATAAATAGAAGAAAATATTGCGATAGTATCATAGTATGCTGATTTGTGCAGTTCACCTAAAATGAAGCAATGTCCCATGAGCTAGCAACTTCTTCTTCATTAGTTGCAATAAGATTGAGCAACATCAAGGTTGGTCGTGAAGCTCATGGAATGTTCAACTATAATCTTGATATTATTTGTGTAGTTCAACTAAGATCAAGCATGAAATGTATATCTCTGTTTGCACAAAAAGGTGGAAAGGAGGGTGACTAACAAGTGATGAAACATACATCAAATGAAACGAAGCATGTTCCTTATCTGAATGGCGATCCTACAAGGAGAGTAGCAATTTATAAAGCAACAACACTGCGATATTAGTGTGGGCATTAGGATTAACTATGACAACCGTTAAATATGACATTACTTTAATGGTGGCATTGCTTCATTTTACCAGCAACATTACATTAACAGCTGCTAAAGAGTTGGTATTTGGGCACGGGAGAGTAGGCGGGCCAGGATAAGTGCATTTCTAATGAAATGAAACAACTTTATCTTAATGGGAAATTTAGCAGGACATGAAAAATAGTGCCATTGATTCATATTACTTGAGGCATTACATTGAAAACAACATTGGTTTAACGTGTCCTTACTATTAACAGTGTGTCTACAACATTTTACCAGTGGCATTACATAAGAGGGGCTCGGGGCAACAAACATCAGAACAGGATATCTGGATTGGTCCCATTTATGTTCGGTATAGCCACCTTATACTGTGTGTGGCTAGCAAATCTGGACATACACTACTAGGGAAAACCCTAGTAGTAGCACGGGTTTAATGCCCACTAGTAGCGCGGGCAGCCGCGCTACCAATAAAGCGCTACAGCTATTACTTAGCAGTAGTACGTGCGACAAGCGCTACTGCTAAGACACATAGCGGCAGCGCTTGTTCTATCCCGCGCTCCTGCTAATCTAGCTAGTTGTAGCATGTTTACTATCCATCGCTACTAGTACTCTTTTTTTCATTTTTAGTGTATTTATACGTTGTTATACAAATTTTTGTACAATACCAATTATGTGGTTTATATCATTATGTCCATAATAGTGTGTCAAATGAAGGTGGATTAGGTTCAAGTGGAGGCAATATGTGGTGCATGTCAAAAGTATACTACTAATCGAAACTTGATCTAGTTTGGACTAGTAGTACTTTCGATGTGCACCACATGTTGCCTCCACTTGAATCTAATCCGCCAGCACAAGCTATTTAATCATCATCATAGTCATTACCACCAACAATATTTATTTAATCACCATAGTCATAGTGTAGCACATCATCATCTTCAAACTCATTCTAGCTAGCTAATCACCACCAACACTAGATGCGGTAGCTATCTAATCACCACCAACACTAGCTAATAATAATCATCATAGTCATTACCACCAACACTAGCTATTTAATCATCATAGTCATAGTGTAGCATATCATCATCTTCAAACTCATTTCTAGCTAGCTAATCACTCCTGCTGCTCTCTCTCAGGTAAAATAACATAAAACATGTGTAGCTCTCCTCCTTCATCAAGTTTGAGCATGCAGATGAACCTGTCACCTAATCGTGGGTTGCGCTTCTGATTGCTGTCGCCTAGTACTTCTCTGCGCTCCTCCATCACAAATTTGGTCCAGCCTTTCACTATTAAGAGTTCCTCGCTCTTAGAAATCCTGAATGCACTAAAGTGCATTGTAGGATATCTTGGCCGTAAGCTAACAATACTCATGGTACCATTAGTCTCGATCCCATGAGGCACAACATTCATCGGGAGTCCCTGTTGAAGAACATCATATAGTAACATACTTAGCAATGAAGTTTAGCTTTAAAAATAATGTATGTAAAAGATGCAATGAGGACAAATAGTAAAAATCTTACCATCTTTCCTAAATAGATGTGACCATAGTTCATTACGAACACTATCGGTCGCACGTTTTCAGTACTAACATTTCTAAGTGCAAGAAGAAAATTTGTCTTGACAGTATCAAGATCCTCAAGCCATGAAACATAATGACTTAGCTCCTTGCAGTTTAGTTCAGCCCCGGGGCAATAGTAGGTCATGTCTACCAAGCGCTGGACATGTTTGCTTGAACCAAAATAAGCTGACAATAGAAATTAGTTGTCAACTATTTTTGAATAAACAATATCAAAGACATAAATATGGTTGAGAAACTCACATAATGGTATAACTAGAGGCGTCTGCACATCGACCCAGATGTCGGTATCATCTTCCGGACGAATATCAAAGGTGATAACCATATCAGGCTCAAATGCATAAGTCTTGCATAGTGCTTGCCAAGTTTTGCATCCAAAATAGGTGTAGTCGTCTGGATTGTATAATTTTGCGTGGAAAATATAACCATGCTCGGTCTTCAAGTAAACATTCTTTACCTCCATAGTACGACTGAAACCTATCTTATCCAAGATAAAAACTCTTGCATGGCAGGGGATACGCTAGTAGAATAGTAAAAAAATGTTGAAGCAAATGAAGCAGATGTCATGCTTAATTACGAAAAAGACTTGTCGCTGTGACTTACTGTATCCACTTCGAAGTTCAAGTCCAGCTTGATGCTGAAGTGCCTATCATCATCTAGGAAGATTCCGTCGCACATGCCACGCTCGTCTTCGCAGTATTTGCAAATACCGAAATCCTTTTCGTTGTCAGACATTTCCTATGTTCATGGTTGAAACATTAATTGAAAATCAATCGAAGACAACTCCAGGATACTCAAAATACCTTATAGGACTCATATTGACATGAGAATTCAATAAGCAAAACCAAATCATAAAATAAATAAGTATTCAAATTAGCATGCATTCAACAAGCAAAAGTAAATCATCTCATGCGTCTGTACATCGTGGAATATTATCACTAATACATCTCGAATAGTATCATACATATAACATAACTAATACAACTAAAACCCTAGCGCACAACGGATATTGGCGCGGGTGGTGGACACCCAAAGAGAAGGAACCATCACAGGATCATAGCTCCAGTGAGATCCCTGGAGAACCTGCCAGGTATTGGAGAACCTGTGCTCCAACGCAAACAAGTAGCGACGGACGTGCGCATCCTCCTCACTAACACGGTGACGCACGACCTTCGCGGGGTCCTCGAGCCTCTGGACCGTCACTGGCCCACGCGATCGCCACCAAAGAAGGTTCGGGTCAATGACAGGCTGGCTCCTCACCAACTTGTGCCCCCCCGGTAGGTAGCGCCTCCTAGTACCACCCTGGCGGAGCCCAGTCTCGGACATGGCCCATCTGGTGACTGAGGTGTCCTCCCCCGACTCGACGATGAGGATGCGGGATAGGCATCGTCGACATCGATGCGCGAAAAATTGCTTTAACTAAAAAAATAACAACAAATGTGACATGTTCAACTAGTTCTATTAATTCAACTAGTTCTTACGATTAAATCTAGTCAATTAATTCTACACCTAATAAAATGAATAATGACATAAAAAAGGCCTATGCTTTGCAGGAACGTTGACTCCTTCCCGGTGCGCAAATCCCGGGCCCTCGATATGTCCTAGTTTGTAGCACAAGTCATGCCGAAATTCACGGAAAATTTCGGCATGACTATTGCTAAAAGTGGACAAATCGAGAACATGAAATTTTCCGGAACGGGAATGAATTAACATTCCGGCAAAACATAGGCCACTCGGCTTTATTTCCTGGAAACAACAAAGCCACTTGGGCACAATCGAACCACTTCAATAATGGAATATGCAAATGAACATCAATGACATATATCATATAACAACAATATGCAAATGAAATTACTGTTTAGGCATTTTCATAAAAATTCACCCTAGCTAATTTCCTAAAAAATTGCTAATCATATTTCCTAAATGCTAAAAAATGCCTACTGCCCTAAACAAATCTATGGTTCATATGAACACCCAGGGTTCATATGAACATCAACACAACATCAACACATATATAAATTGCCCTCGCAGAGAGAGAGAGAGGAGGGTAGGGTAGAGGAGAGGCAGAGCCTTACGGTGACTGCGGCGAGGGAGGGGCAGGTGGCGTTGAGGTCGGGGTCGGGGCTCGGGCGTGCGGCGGAGGGCGGCGTCGAGGTCGGGGTCGGGGCTCGGGCGCGCGGCGGAGGGCGGCGTCGAGGTCGGGGTCGGGGGCGGCAGGGAGGTCGGGGGCAGGGGCGGCGGCGAATCCGGGGTCGGGGGAGGCGTTGAGGCGAGAGAGCGACAGGAGAGCGCGCGGAGGCCGACGGGCGACGGAGGCGGCGACAGCGGAGGAGTTGTGATTTGGGGGAAGTGGTCGTTGGGAAGAAAGAATCAAGCGGTTTAGTCAGAAGTAGCAGTAGCGCGTTCCGGGAAGTGCGCTACTGCTATAATAGCTACAGCGCATTCCTGGATACACGCTACTGCTATACCATTCTCTTTTTCCACTTTTTCATTTATTTTTATTTACATTTTATTTTTTTCCTTTCAGCCTTTTGTATTTCTTTCATTTTCATTTACTTTTCTATTTGCTTACCATTTAATTTGATTTACTTTAGCAGTTGCGCATCTCAGCATAAACGCGCTGCTACAAAGCAAATAGCGGTAGCGCGGTTCGGCAAAGATCGCTACTACTATGTGCAGCCTATCGGCTAAGCTGTGGGAATTTTAGTAGTAGAGCTTTTGTACACGGGCGCGCTACTGCTATAACTGTATTTGTAGCGCGGTTTAAAACACCGTGCTGCTGTTAATTAGCACCAGCGTGTGTTTTTAGCCCGTGCTACTGCTAATGTTCTGTGTATAAGGTTTTCCCTAGTAGTGATACTCTATTGATTTGTCCCCCAGTCCCCACTTTCTTTTCCCTTTTCAACCAATAGATCGGTTTATATTGAGTTTGTACTGTGTTTCCCTTTATTGCCCTATTAGACCAAGAGACCAGTTGGATAGCCAGTCTTTGTTACTTTTTGCCCCCATTATTTCCTCTTTCGACCAAGTCCTAGATTCAGCTAACAAATCTTCCCCCACCCCACCCCTTTTCTTCACTGTTTGAAACAAGTTGCACTAGATTCGACTGCATGAACTAGTTTTACCTCTTAACAGTAAAAATTTAGGTGGCTTTCGAACAGCTGATCGATCCTATCTATGAGGGGGGCTGAGAAATAGTAAAAGATACAAATGCAGCGACGTCAGGAGCTGGGGAAGTAGAGCAAGGCTGGTTTCGAAGGAAGTTATACCTGAGGGTCGCCGGGATGTCACTAGGTGGGCGGCGGGACGCCAGATCTGCCCACACTACGGCAGCAAGGAAGAATGGGTCGGAGGCCCTCCCTAGCCGGTGCTGCATGGGAGAGAACGGCAAGGCATGCTAATTGGGACACGCTGGTAGTGGGTAAGAGCCGTCGCCGAGGATGACCGCGTGAACATTGCACCTTCTCACCTTCCCCGATGGAGAGGATCCGACTGGATCTGTGACCAACGGTGAGCAGAGAGAGTGTGGCCACCGCTGTCGTGTTTAGATCTGGAGAGGACGAGACCGTGTGAAGAGAGGAACACTAGCAAGCAAGCACAGAGGCTCCTGCCTAAATAGTGGAGTAGTTTTCTTTTATCTACCGGAGCTGGCTTGACCTCGTCAATGACTGTTGAGGAGTCTTCATGCCTGTGCCCCGAAGGCGCAGTTGTCGTTGTTTCTGAAGCACCGTATTAACATATAACACGAAAAAATGCCACATGACAAGAAACCATAACCTCACTGCCCCAAGGAGACAACATGAATCCCGACGGGCAAACTAGACAAGGATCAAAGCTCAAATTAAAGATAAACTCGTAGAAAAGGGGTCCATCGATAGATGTCCTGATTAACATGGCCGACTTGACCTAGATGGCAGCCGAGTAGTCTTTGTGCATGTGCCCCCAATGACCAGCACCTTGGAGGAACTCAGTTGTCGCTATTTAACCCTCGCAGTGATCCGAAGCACATGGAACCTAATATTGCGAGATGACACGAAACCTTTTTTTAGATTTCTCATCAGAACTACATCCCTGTACACCACAACCTGCACGATATGTAGACGACAGCCAATCCAGCCGTCTGCTGGAGTCTGGTCACATGCATGGACGAACTGATCTTCCATGTCATGCAGGGATCGTCCAGGCACCGACGTTTGTACAACACTGCTCCAGTACTATGCTCGTCTCTGTCTTCTATTAACTCAGCCAACTTGTGGGGCCGGGTAGTGTGCCTATAGTTGGTTCTCAATTACGGTCCCACATGTGTGTGCAAACACAATATGACTCGTGTTCCATTCGGAGAGCGGCGTGCCAGACCAACCGACCGTCTGGGTGTGAGCGAACGCGACGGGCGTGTTGTATACATGTGTAACACCGTTTTCTTGAGGCTTTGCTCCATGGCCCAATCCATGGATATTAAATTATATTTAAAAGTCGAGGGCGGGGCATTTCCCGCATGGTAGGCAGGGCAGTTCCGCCTAGTCCGTTCGACAAAGTGGCTAGAAGATGAGGGAGTAGACTGCTGCAAACATAGGACTATGTGATTTGACGACTAGTTACTGCTGGACAAGTGGGGCCCTCTGATTTGACATGCCGTTATCATTTTAACTGCGGTGCTACGCCCGACATGAGTCTCCCGATTCCTGACCACCTCCATGGTATACAGGGGCCAAGTACTATACTCCTTGCTCCTTTTGGAAAATGCAATAAATACTACTCACTCTCTCTTAGTTTACAAGGCGTGTGCGTACCCCTAGGTCATCAGTTTGACCAACCTAATACTAGAAGTCATATATTACCAAAAACATACATTATAAACTTTAGATGTTATATTTTCAAATAGTAAATTTTTTGTGTTATATAGTTTATATTATGGTGATAAAATTGACAACCTAGGTATACGCACGGGACAAGTAAACTGAAATGGAGGGAGCACGAAGAAAGAGATGGAGAGAAGTAAAAAAATACTCTTATAGCCAACCTCACAGCTAACCTTGTTGTATGAGTGACTAAGTGATGACTATGTATGACATGCCAACATCAGATAGCATAACGCACCTAGACGGAGGAAGTAGTCTCATGCATGCGAAGTAGACAAAAATGCTCATTTATAGCCGTCTGAAATCTCCAAGGGTGCACCCGGGGGAGCGAGGCAACGGTCGTGGTAGGCGCGACCATGATACGGGCTGCCGAGAGCCGTTGGATCTGAGATCTAACTGTTGCATGCTAAGTTGCTAAAAATTTGCAGAATAACCCTCTAGGATAGGATACTAACCCATAGGTCTAGAATCATGCCATCCAAAAGTTCAATCTCAGATCCAAGGGCTCTCGGAGGCCCGTATCATGGGAGCATGGAAAGCTTCGTATCACCTGTAATTTTTCCGATGCTTAACGTGCAAACACGCTGATACATGAAGCCATTTAGTTGGCCGTCTAGTAGACATGACATCTAATTGGGCCCCCATAGTACTGTGCATGAATCCATTTATCCACCTGGCAAGCCACTACCCTGTCGTTCATATGCCCCACTCAAAATTTTTACAATCAGAAAACCGCTAGCAGTTTGCTCCTACTCGTCCTCGACCATCCTTTAACATTACAACACTTCGCTCCTAGTCGTCCCATCCTTTCACATTACAGTAGTTCCCCTAATCCTAACCCTCCTCCCAAATCCATAGCGTCCCAAATCTCCATGATCACCAGTGAGTACAAGGTTAGAACCATCACTGGCGATGAGTTCGACGTCATCTATACCCGTTCTTCCGTGACGGTGAAAGGATGCCTTGCTTTCTCGAGACGCATGTTCAAAATGTCAAAGGGTGATGAGTGGGTTGCTAGGCTAGATGCTGAGTACACCATAGTCCTGGGAAAAGAGAAGAATCTAAAGGAGGAAGAGAAGAAGATGCCTGCCGTGATCTAGGTTTGCGCGCATAACTTGTGCTTGGTCTACCACATATGCCATGCCAACATTGAGTGCGAGGATTTTAAGAACTTCCTCGGGGGCGGCAAAGTCAAATTCTTTTATGTAGACTTTACAAATGACGAAGAAGTCCTGGGTCGGATAGGCCTCATTGTAGGCCAACCCTTCAACCTCCAGACGAATGTGTTGGTGTCCTCCTGTCAGCCTTCAATGTTCACCCTGGCAGCAGCCATGGTTGATCCTTCCAATGGTAAACTGACTAAACCTCCACCCAAGTTTCATCATGCATGGTAGTGGGATGTACTAGATAGAGACCACATCAATTATGCTGCAATGGAAGCCTACCTTTGTTTCAATATCTACAACAGTTGGATGAAGAGCGAGAGCCAAGTGTGCGGTTCAAGCAAGGAAGTATCGGCCAAGAGGAAGAGGGAAAAGGACGAAGTCGAGCACGTGGACGAGGAGCCCGAGTAAGGTGGCAGTGTCATTGCTCATGGTGGTTGTAATGTAGTGTCTGCCGAATTAGTTGCTTAGTTTAATTTCAAGGTGCTTAGTTTTATTTGAGGGGTGTGTTGTGCTAAGCCCCCAGCAGAACTATGTTATGTTCCTTCTCATTACTTTAACTCTTCACTATGTACATACTAGTATTTCTTATAGTTCATCTTGTAGTTGGTAGTACTACAACTCGTTTCTTCACATTATATACATACAACATATATGGCCAACATCATATAGCCAGCAGTTTAGTTGTCAAAGAATTTCAGGGTGCTTAGTTTTCTTTTGAGGGGTGTGTTGTGCTGGACACCATTATTGTTTTTTTAGAAAAGAATTGGACACCATTATTGTGACTCAAATATCTTTTGCCATGTTATAATGACATAAATACCTATGGACCAACATGCCAGCTCTCCCTCTATCTCACTACAGTACAATAAAGTGTGGGGCCCACTTGATCCCAACAGCGTTCACTGGTATGCGTCGGTGCTATACAAATGGGTTTTAACCCCTTTCCGTGACGGCATTTGGAACCATCGCCTAGTGAGTGACGGCGATAGGGGGGTCCTTCCCACACAACCTAGAAACCGACGGGGATATGCCCTCCTGGCACACACGCTCGGCAAAATGAGTTCGTGTGTGACCGGCGAGCGCTCAAATATGGAAATACATATAGTAGAGCTAAAAATACAATTATACAAGTGAAATTGTTTCCGGTCGCAAGTACATCCCACACGGGCAGTCCCCGCTAAACGTTTCCATTCGTATGTACATCCCACACAGTCGCTCCATGGAAAACGTTTCCGTTCACATGTACATCACACACAATTTTTCCTGTTAAATCTTTTGTGATAGGCGTTGCCATTGCACACGATATTAACAATTTCATCGTTTGCGTTATTGAATGCATCACACGCGGTCTCTAGAAGAAACTGTGTGGCAAAGGCTGTCCATCACACACAGTTTCTATGTGGTAAACGTTTGCACAAGGTGGCCTAACGCAAACAGTTTTCAAGAGGAAGTCGTGTGTGGTTGTTCATTGATCCAACACAGTTTATTCCTAGAAATTGTGTGTGTTGCCTGAGGTCATAGCCCACAGTATTTTTTCAATAACCGTTTGCAATAGCAAAACCCAATTAGCAGGCTAATTGCCCTATTATTAATAATCCATTTATTAATCTAACTGGCATTCATATTAAGCACATAATATATTTCATTTCCATATTAAGAAAGAAGAATTTCATAATTGAAATACATCAGAGTACAACATGATATAGGTTCAGCACTCAGCTACCCCATTACACAACTGCACCAGCACCGAGTTTCACATGCAACATGTAGAACCTTTTGAAATTAGCATCATAGACGGTATATAGATAGATGCATCTCATCTGGAAAACTGCTGAAGCGGAAGGCAAATATTGATCCTTCATTCATGTTGAGGGTCTTTACAACTTTAGGCCAGTGCCTGTGGATGATTGACCATCCGTCCTTCATCCTCTTCAAAAACACTTCAATATTGAACCGTGGGTGTTGTATGAAAACCTTCCTCGCCTCCTGATCATAGAGGTGGTTTGAGAGGTAATCATTAGTGAACTTCTTTGGAAAGGCCTGAAAACAAGGATGTGCATAAATATCTTCTCTATATTGGAAATGGGGCAAAGAAATAAAAAAGGCAAGGTATACTAGTTAGTACCATCTTGTAGTGAACTGATGTCTTCTTCATCGTGCAGACAAAGATCTTGTTGTTTTTGTCACTAATTTCATTACCCTAACAATCTTTCTGAGTTTCTTGACTTGATTGATATTCATGGACAACTCATTTCCCCGTATGCAAAAAGGGTCGAACAGTGGGTCAAAACCTCTGATAGCGGGACCTATATGTGCAAGACCAAATTGTTAAAAACCTAAATATTAGAATGGTTCCTGCAATTGCACAATAATGTGCTATTAGACAATGGACCATGCACGTGAAGTTAACTAAACACCACAACAAATGAACGAAATGTTAACTGAGCACCACATTGCACAATATAACATACTCCTAATAGAAGATCAGATAGTTAACCAAACCAAGCATGCTTAAGAACTTGGAAATATAGCAATTGTATTTGTTTCTCATGTATTTAGTACATCCAAATTTTATTTATTTCTCACATGGTATACAATAACAAAATGCAGCCACAAGAATTGAACATCGCATTGCAGAATTGAACCAAATAGTTAACTAAACACCACCACAAATGAACCAAATGTTAACTGAGCACCACATTGCACAATATAACATAATCCTAATAGAGGATCAGACACTTAACCAAACCAAGCATGCTTAACAACTTGGAAATATAGCAATTGTATTTGTTTCTCATATATTTAGTATAGCCAAATTCAATTTATTTCTCACATGGTATACACTAACACAATGCACCCACAACAATTGAACATCGCATTGCAGAATTGAACCAAACAGTTAACTAAACACCACAACAAATGAACGAAACATTAACTGAGGACCACATTGCACAATATAAGATACTCCTCATAGAATATCAGACAGTTAACCAAACCAAGCATGCTAGACAACCTGGAAAATTGCACCCTGAAGAATTGAACATCACATTTGCAGAATTGAACCAAACAGTTAACTAAACACCACATTGCATGACATATAGAACATATACTCTAGAGCAGAAGATTGAATGGTAAAAGTAGATAGCACAATTCACTAGAATTTGTTAAGGAAAGGCAGTAGCTAGCAAACTGAACATGGGTCCTTATATTGAGCTAATAAGACAAGCTACTCCTCATTGTCGGAGATATCGATGATGATTGGCTCCTTGGACATGGAAGAGGGCGAGGCCTCTGCTTCATGGGTGCCCTTGTCGTAGTGGTGAGTTGCTCGAGCCACTCTGGGCACCAACTTGCTGGCTCTCGAGATGAGGTAAGCACGTGCACGCTGAGAAAACACCTCGTAGTCTTCGTCGAAGGCACCGACGGTGGCCTCGAGAAAACGCCATGAACTATCGTTTAAAGCATCCATCTACATCACGGCATCGGCGCGCGAGGCGTCGATGGTGGCCTCGACGATGAGGTGCTCCTCCAAGATCTGGGGGTCGGCACGAATGGCAGCCATCGCGACCTCATCCACACGTGCGGCCGCGATTTGCCTCTCCACTGCCAAATGCTCCTTGAGATCCTGGCTATATTGCATGCACCATGGCTTAGGGCGACGCTTATTTGGTGGAGGGGTTGGTGATTTGGGTGGAAGGTGTCGCATTCGCACCGGCAGTGGGGGCATGTGGGGTGTGGAAGGAGGAGGAGGATGGGGTCGGGTGTGGATTACCTGCCTGGATAGGCGAGGCCGAGTAGCGCGAAGGAGGGTCGCCGACGAGAAGGCGACACTACAAGCAAGGAGTGAAGGTTTCAACTTGGAAAGGAAGGCGGAAAAAGGGGAAATGTGGTTTTGGTAATGGGGAGGGGGCGAGGAGGTAGATATTTCCACAGAAGCCGAAAATTGGGAATCGCTTCGGCGAAAAAACTGGCGCACAAAATGTCATCAGACATGGTCCCTTATTCAGAACTATGGACGATATGTGCACATCACAAAAGATTTAGATAGCTTAACCCGTGTGTGATGAGTTCAAACGTCAATTTTTTTTCAAATTACCGTGGTTATAGTGGTCATCCACGTCATTGCATAATTTGGGTACACAAAGGAGACTACAGCACACCCACACTTCTTAATCAAGAAAGTTCACCAATTAAACAGAACTAGCTGACCTAAACATTACTCTAACAAATTAAAGACCAGCGCTCTTAATTAAACAAAACAAAGAGTACTACTAGGGCTGGTGCTCATCGATCTTCGCGGCCGCCTCCATGTCCAGCTCGCGCCCGACGGTCTCCTGGGGAAGGGGCTCCATGGCATCCCTCGCACCATACTCGGAAAGCACCTTGCCATTTGCGTCCGCCATCTCTTTGGAAAAGGTCGCCATGAGCTAGGCGTGGGCGGCCACGATCTGGGATTGGACGGGCTCCATCGTTGCAAGGTATGCGGCGAAGGAACGGACGGCTGCTCGAACGCTCTCGGCGATTGCCTGCTCTTCGGCCGTGGGTTGCCAACTGTTGTCGGAGAAGCTTCGTTCGATTTGTGTGGTGACTGCCAGGAGCTGGGCGTGGGCGACCTCCATCAGGGCTAAGGCCACCGCTGCGGAACGGACAGCCGCTGTGCCGCTCTCACCAGTTCCTATCCCCGAGGCAGATGTTGTTGCCGCCACCTGAGAAGCAACATCGGCCGTTTGGGATGCCTTGGCCACCCGGTCGCAGATTGAGGTCACACTCATGCGCTTTGTTAGCACGCGCATGGCGGCTGCGGCTGCGCTCTCGCTGGAGTGGGCCACCGAAGTTGCCCTAATGACACGGGACCATGTGCCCATCTTTCACCGGTGATGATTGAACAATGAAATGATATTTTGGGAGTGAGCTAGTGTGCTTGAGACGCCAACTGTGGACTGTCGCTGATGCACCTTCTCACGTAAGCCATAGACGTACTATATACCGATGGTGCTCCAGGATATTTTGTTTTGCATCTCACATGGTTGGTGATAATAAACTGTGTGCGATCTACTTGATTTGAATCATATAATGGGGTCACAACACGATGGATGGTGTTTGAATTGCAACACCTTTTATCTGTAGTGAACATGCAACTATATGTGTGTCGTAAAAGAATTGGAATTATTCAGGGTTCGTTTGAAGATTTTGTACATTAAATTGGTTTTCTAGCCATTTCAGGTGCACAATTCAAAATTAAACTACATGCACATGCTCCGGTGCACCAACATGGGTTGTAAAATCGTATATGTGTCCATGGGTTTATGCTTATGTCCCATGCAATAAATGGGGATGAAATTCGAACACCACGACACCGTGGCTCTCCTGCAAACGTCGACACACTTGCTTTTATAATTCTAGTAAATCCAAAGTTTGTCTGAAATTCATGAAACTTGGCATGCCATCATGGAGCGGCATCAACATGCCGTGGTAAAAAATTTGTCCCATTTGGGGCAGGTTCGGGTATAAGCTTCTCATAAACCAGAGCTTCTCACAACAAGTGTGATGGTTTAGGTAGGGAACATTTCACCTTTCTGGACAAAACGATATCCGTTGCCTCTCCTCGATTTCAATTTTTTTCCTATTGTCAACATAGAACAACAGGAGTGTTGTGTCAATTTTTGGGATTTTTCGGGGTTCGCTTGGACATTTTTATACATTAACTGAGTTTTCTATACATTCATGTGCATAATTCAAATTTGAACTACGGTCACATGCTCTAAAGCATATAAATTAGTTGAAAATTCAAATCTGTGTCCTTGGTTGCCTGCTTAGGTCCCATGCAAGAAATGGGAATGAATGTCAAAGATCCTGCCACCGTCACTCGACCGCAAACATTGAGATACTTGGTTTTTAAATTCTAGTAAATCCAAAACTCGTCTGAAATTCATGAAACTTGGCACGCTATCATGGAGCGGCATCAATAGGCCGTGGTAAAATTTTTGTCCCATTTGGGGAAGGTTTGGGGATATGCTTCTCACAAAGCAAAGCTTCTCACAACAAGCCTGATGGTTTCAGTAGGGAACGTCCCACCTTTGGGGACGAAACGATATCCATTTCCTCTTATTGCTTTCAAAAAATTTCTCATGTCAACATAGAACAACAGGAGTGTTGTGTCAATTTTTGGGATTCTTCGGGGTTTGTTTGGACATTTTTATGCATTGACTGAGTTTTCAATGCATTTATGTGCATAATTAAAATTTGAACTACATGCACATGTTCTAATGCATATAAATTGGTTGAAAATTCAAATTTGTGTCCTTGGTTGCATGCTTAGGTCCCATGCAAGAAATGGGAATGAATGTCAAACACCCTGCCATGGTCACTCGGCCGCAAACATTGAGATACCTGGTTTTTAAATTCTAGTAAATCCAAAGCTCGTCTAAACTTCATGAAACTTGGCATGCTATCATGGAGCGGCATCAACATGCTCTAGTAATTTTTTTGTCCCATTTGGGGCATGTTTGGGGATATGCTTCTCACAAACCAGAGCTTCTCACAACAAGCGTGATGGTTTCGGTAGGGAACGTCCCACCTTTGGGGACGAAATGATATCCATTGCCTCTTATTGCTTTCAAAACTTTTCTCGTGTCAACGTAGAACAACAGATGTGTTGTGTCAATTTTGGGATTTTTCGGGGTTCGTTTGGACATTTTAATGCATTAATTGAGTTTTCAATGCATTTATGTGCATAATTCAAATTTGAACTACATGCACATGGTCTAATGCATATAAATTGGTTGAGAACATCAAATATGTGTCCTTGGGTGCATGCTTAAGTCCCTTGCAAGAAATAGGAATGAATGTCAAACACTCTGCCACGGTGACTCGGCCGCGAACATTGAGATACCTGGTTTTTAAATTCTAGTAAATCCAAAGCACGTCCGATATTCATGAAACTTGGCATGCTATCATGGAGCGGCATCAACATGTTGTGGTAAATTTCTTGTCCCATTTGGGGCAGGTTTGGGGATATGCTTCTCACAAACCAGAGCTTCTCACAACAAGCTTGATGGTTTTGGTAGGGAACATCCCACCTTTGGGGACGAAACGATATCCATTGCGTCTTATTGCTTTCAAAAAAATTCTCGTGTCAACAAAGAACAACAGGAGTGTTGTGTTAATTTTGGGGATTTTTCGGGGTTCGTTTGGACATTTTTATGCATTAATTGAGTTTTCAATGCATTTTTGTGCATAATTCAAATTTGAACTACATGCACATGCACTAATGCATATAAATTGGTTGAAAATCAAATCTTTGTCCATGGGTGCATGCTTAGGTCCCATGCAAGAAATGGGAATGAATTTCAAACACCAGGGCACCGATGATTGCCGGCAAAAAGTTGAGATACTTTGTTTTTAAATTCTAGTAATCCAAAACTCGTCTGAAATTCATGAAACTTGGCATGCTTTCATGGAATGGCACCCGGCATGCTGTGGTATTTTTTGTGTGCATTTTGAGAGAAGGCGCACTCGGATAACAACAAACAAAGGCATTCTGAAAAAATAGCCGCCAATATAATATCTCAAAACGTTGTATGATTCAAATCGTGTGCTTTTTGTTAACCATTCACGTGACACCATATGTCTTCGTTTTAATGGCTACTAGCAAATAGGCCCGTGCGTTGCAACGGGTGAAAAAAAATAAGAAACTCAATAGTCCAGTAACACCATTGTGCACCCCATCCCCTCCAAGTCTACTAAATGTTCGGCCAATTTCCCATTACACCTTGAAGTTGAATTGCTAATAAAAAACATCAATCAGTTTCACTAATCATTATGGCCGTGATGGTCTTTTTATTCCACCTTAGGGTCTCTTTGATCCTAAATATTTTCTCTTTGATCCCATTCTATGTGGATGCTTTATTTGTATGAGTGAATCAATACTATAGAGAAACAATCTACATATTCTTTTGCACTATATTTCTTAGGAAAACAATTATTCGACACTAACCTGTTCGGACAACCCTTCATGTGATTCCAAGGAATAAAATTCTAGTTTGTTGTTCACATACTGAAGATACTCTGGTGGCATTGAATGGAACATAAATTTGTCGTGCATTCATGACAGATGTTTGCTATTCACTTGGAAAGCATGTCAGGTCACTGGGCAGTGATAGTTGATGGATGCCAAGGGGGAAATAAATCAACAGGGAGAAAAATTAATGGCAAAGCATTTTCTGTAGAAAAGTGTCATAAAATAGAATTGAACAATAACAAAAGTGAATTATGTATGTTGTGTCTTCCTAAGCATTCATAATCATGGCCAAAAATGGACTATCAATAAGAACTTGCCAAATGTAAATGATCCATAAACAAATTCATGGATCTAGTGGTAGAACTATATGATAAGACACACACACATCTTAATATAATTTTTATCTGCATTTGCACATATTGTCCAATGTAGATGGTCCTACCGAAATCCTTAGATGAACACCCATGACGACCGTTCTGAACAGGGCGGTCCCCTGTGGAAAAGACAAAGTGGGACCTATTTTTTGTAATAAAATCGACAGAACTAAAACCACAAAGATTGACGGCCGATATTTAAAGAAGAATCGTTTCTTGCACGCAACACGTCTACATATGATTTTCTCCTTTGTTAGTTCGGCTCCAACTACTTAGCTTCTTCATGCGTACCACTCACGACTCCATTGTTTCTTGCACGCAACACGTCTACGTCCGATTTTGTCCTTTGTTAGTTGGACTCCAACTACCTAGCTTCGTCGTGCGTACCTCTCATGACTCCCCATCCTCACTCGAGTAGATGTGGTACCACATGTATATTGATTTGGGGGAGGAGCAACGAATCAAATGATCATGTCTATGTGGATCAACTTCTGGAGGAGAAGCACCGCCTGTTACTGCTATAGCCTAGGACTTCGGAGGGAGATAGACACCGTGAGGTGTGAGGGTGCAACTTCTCTTGTGTGGTGGATGATTGGATGACCATATATAATTTGAAATAAATCGATTCGAGATCATCAAACAAAAGCTCAATGTAGAGTGAAGGGATAGACCATAACATGTATTGTAATTGACGTTAATGAAGCTAAGAATCTGGTGGACGATGCCGATGATGTCATCCCTCGTGAATTTTACAGGCTCTCGCCGATGACCTAATATTAGAAGCCCCAATTGAGTCTCGTGGTTACCTTTTGCATACACATGCCTGATTGATAAGCGATGCTTAATTGATAGACATGGATGCCTCATACGTGGTGTACCTTGAACATTGAAGAAGTAGAGCTAGAGGACGGTCTGCCTGAATATTGATAATGACCGTTCATTTGGTGGATGGACTTGTGCATCTCCTCGAGCATGGCAATGGTAGATCAACTTCTCTGGCCGGTGGCGGGACAGGAGTTAATCACCGCATCATTCGTGAAATCCCTCAAAACCGTGATCAACAACAGGGCATCCAACCATTAGCACTTTGGGGCCCGTCCACAACAGTTGCCAGCCGGTCTAGTAAGCCCCGCAGGTCAGGACTTGACCGCAGGCATAGCAGCGAACCAGCCAGCCTACAGATCAAAAACCTGGGCGACCTTCACTGTTTTTTCTCATGGTGGGGCCCCTATGAATTTGGGGGCCTGTGCCATCGCCCACCTTGCACCCCCTATCAACGGGCCTGACTTCTGAAGAAATCCCTTGCAGCAGCAAAACTCCTGATGCAAAATTTAGACAGGGGCCGCTCCTTGGTTACACACGAGCATGCACATTATATGTTTGAATGATTGAATAAGCCATGGTGCAAAGAGGTATTTGATCTCGTCGGCACAATAACATTGGATGAGTTTCACTGACTCCGTGTTTGGGTTTCCGGGCAGATAAATAGGATCTTCCTCAAGTCCTCGACGATCTGGATCTTGCTCTGGCCTAAATGAGAGAAAGGTAGATGGATGAGCCTGACGTCGCCGTCGCACATAGCGTTGAGTTCACCAAGCACCCCTCGACCCCCAACTCCCACACATATAGACGACCATCTCCTCATCCCATGGGAGCCCATGATCTGCACATCCGCGCCGCTCGGGGCACATATCGAGGAGACCACCTCCTCCCACACTTCCTGCCGAGGCTCTCCCTCCCACTTCCCTCAACATACAGGGCTCCTCCCTCCGCAGTAGGCGACTGGTGCCGGGGTGTGCGTGCGTGTGGATCTATCGTAGCATAGCGGCAGAGGCTCTGCATATTTATATTGATCGAGAGCAGGAGACATTTTTAGTGGGCTGGGCCATGATTCCGTCTGAAATCTGACTCTATTACATATAGGTTTTTGGGCAGTACACGTGCAACGTATGTAGGCCTCTTCCTCCGAGCTGTTCTTTTCCTGAAATAAAATTTCTATAGATCTATCTATTTTTAATCCCAGTTGTCAATCTTTATGGTTAACACAAAATCAATGGATGTAAACGGGCGACGTATGGAGAACTATGAAAGCTTCCGTCTTTTAATATTAGGTAAAGATAAAGATAGGAGGTGTCGTGCGGATAGCTGCTTGACGTTGACTGAACAGGAGGCGTGCGAGCGGAGTCCGGTGCGCAGGCTGACCAAGAGGCGTGCAAGCTGTCCTCCAATGTGTAGTCTCACCGAGAAGCGTGTGAGCTGTACGTTGCGTAGGCTAACTAGGAAGCGAGCCATTTGACTTCCATGGCCGCCCGCCTTCCTCTCCATTAATGGCGCCCGAGCTGCTGTTTAATACGGGTAGCCTTACTGTTCGCCTCCCATTTCCCTCCCTCCCACAGACCTCCACCAACGCCATGGTGTAGAATGATCATCTGCCACTAGTCTTCAAGTTTGGTGAAGTCGACTTCAAGCAGGAGGACATAGAAAATATGGAGGAATGGAGCCTCGTGGACATGGCCCAGAACGAGCTGGCTGCGGCGGTTGCTGCCCTCACACCCGTCCCAGCTCCCATCCCCGCGCCCCCGCCAGTGACCATCCCCGTAGCATTGACGGGCTGGTCGCCGAGCACTTCTGTAGAGCTAGAAGCCATGGGCATCAGCGAGGTCTCCACAGACCCGCGCGAGCTCATGTACATGCCAGCACGAGCGCCCGTGCCCGCACCCGTGCGCGCCATGGCGTCGGCCCTCATGCGTTTGGTTGCACTCGTCGCGCTCGTGCCCCGGCCCATGTGCGCCTGTCCACCCACAGCGGCACCGGTCCCCGTGCGGTTGGCTGCACCCGTCGCGCCGGTTCCTGTGCACCCCTCAGCGGCATGGGACACTGCCGTCGACCACTACCTCTCAGCGGCAATAGTTGGCGTCCTCCCGCACCCCGCTCGTCGATCATGCGATGACATGATGTTTGATTTACAAGTGAAGAACATTTTTTGTTGCCTTGAAGACTTCAACAATGGCGTCTCGAAGGACGACAACGACAACAACGGCGTGGCACGGCGCCTCCGCCGCCGCCGGAATTAGTTTTCTTGGGGTTCAATACTGTATCTCGAATTCTCGATCATATGAATATAAATTCGCAGTATGACTGAATGAAAGATATAGTTTGAACGAACTTGTGTTTTTCTCTCTTAATGTACATACTTATCTAACGATTTTCTTTTGAAAAAATGGCAACGGTATTTAAATATAAAACACTCATAGCAAACGTTTTAGTTAGAACACACGTATGCAAACTAACAGCTTCCCTAGGAAGCCAAGGGAAAATGTGCCGAGCAGGATTTCTGCAGCTCTTGATCGCAAACGTTTTAGATAGAACACCCGTATGAAAAGTGAGAGCTATGGTCTTCCCTCGCAGTTTAGGATTTGTCCATCCCTTCAATGCAAACGGTTGTTTTGCACGACCCGTGTGCAACCCCGTAGAAAAAATTGGGTAAGATTTGCATCTGACATTTTGGGTATGTTGCCATTTGTCAAACTAGAAAGATTGACATTTGTTTATCTAGTAACATTTCCATTTGTCAACCTTGTAACACTACAATTTGTTAAAATATGCAGCTAAAAATCACTAGCACCATCTGTCGGGGATATACCCCGCGGTATGACCCGGCCAGATGTATAACCCGGCCGGACTTGGCAACTCACTAATGACCCGCCCTGACTGGACAACTCACTAAGTGACCCGCCCGAGCCTGGCGACTTATGGGTGACCTGGCAAGCGGATCAAGGGAGCGACAAGACCCGGGGGCCCAAGAGGCTCAAGGCCCAGAAGGCCGGCTACGTTATGGTAGGCCGGCTTAAGAGGAAAGGCGTGAGGAATATCTCCTTTACAAGGAAGCAAGACCCGGACTTGTAATCAACTTGTAAGAGAAGATAGACTAATCCTAGTCTTACTAGGACTCCACATGTAACCCGCCCCTCTAACTTATATAAGGAGGGGCAGGGCTCCCCAAAGAGGGGGAGGAAGAAGCAATAATCTCTAGGGCTAGACACAGCTAGAGGAGAGCCGGCTTACCGGCGACTCTCTCATGATCATAATGAGACCTAGCCACAAACATCATGTAGGGTTATTACCGGATGATGTTTCCCGGGGCCCGAAGCTGTCTAAATCCTCGTCTTGTGTGTTGCGTCTCTCGATTCCGCTCAACCCCTTCAAGCTACCACATAGATGCGTTGGCCTCGCGACTAAGACCTTACATTAGTACATCTGCCGTGACAATTCCACGACAGTTGGCGCCCACCATGGGGCCAGACGCACGGTGGTGTTGAGTTCTTGGAGGGATCTTTTCTAGGGTTTGAGAAGTTCGCAATTTCCCGATTCAACTAAAGCCGGCGTGGAAGATTCACATCAACGTCAAGTTCGTTAGATCCAAAGTGGGGGAGTTTCTGTTTGGTTCAGCAAGGATTCATCGGATCTGATGGGGCAAATCGCAGATACGTACAAGGGCAAATTTGCGATCGAGTTATCAGATCAGACGAGGGATCGGGCACTATTTGGAAATTGATTAGCCTTATATCTGATGAATCAAACAAGGTAGAAGAAAAAAAATACCAAAAGCAATTACGTTCCCGATCCAAAAAAAGGAAACAAAACCATGACCCGGAAGTTTGGGCGTGATACTCGTTTTGACTGTTTTCCATCGGGCCGGTGGCCCCTGAGCCGCCGCGGCTCTCCACGTCCGAGTCTGGGTCCGCCTCCACTTGCGAGCCAGC
The DNA here is from genome assembly GCF_003073215.2 of Triticum urartu. NCBI lineage: Eukaryota > Viridiplantae > Streptophyta > Magnoliopsida > Poales > Poaceae > Triticum > Triticum urartu. The sequence goes on from NC_053023.1 coordinate 355,799,954, forward strand.
CTGCCGCATCAAATCACCGGGTCGTCTCTCTTGGTTCCCTCTAGGCTGACCCCGTGATGAGCCGACCTGTTGACCAGCGAGGCTCGCGTCATTTTTCTGCTGCAGCACGCGTCCGCACCGGCTCACGCGTCCGCACCGGTTCACGCGTCCGCACTGGCTTACAATGCCACGGCCGACTCATCTGTTGTTTGGGCGAATCGGGTGATATCTCTCTAAGTATAATTTTAGCACATATTGTTTTTGTCAGAGAACAATTACTTTGGTCTTTGCATTTTATATGCAGGACAATTGGTCATTGCAAAGTCGATGGCCTGATCATGGATATATAAATTGCGTAATTGCTGTCATGTGCTAGCATATGACAGTGCCATAAGGATCAAAGGATATGTGTGCAAGACGCCGCCCTTGTGGCCCGGACTACTTCGACTCACCGGGACCGCACCCGCGATTAACTCGCCCATCCGTGCCGGTTTACAACACCGGTGAAGATTTTCCCCGTCCTCACCGGCTTACAACGCCGCGGCTGACTCGTCTGTCGGGGCCACCACTGATGTTGCGGTCGTCTCTGCCGTCCGTTTCTCGCGGCCTGGTCTACATCAACACACTGGGCCGCACCTATCAGCATGAGCTGTTTATTGAGTATGAGCAAGTCACCTCTTGGGAAGCCGGTTTTCGCTTCCAACAAATTGGAGGCAAATTATCATATATTATCAAACGTCGTCTGCACTGGATGGCTCAATGGGCAGGCGCACAAATTGCCGCCACTACAGTTTGATTAAGCTTCAAACAACTAGTTGGAGGGAACCATTGGCCGAGTTGCTGACACGGCTCATACGGGATCATTTATAACCCACCGCAGTCACCTCAACCTTTTGTGGATTCACATCGCGTTATCAACGCCAATGATATACACTTTCTGCTATGATCAAATATGGAAAATCTCAAGCCAACTCTTTGAGTCATCTTGAGACTCGGGGGCTACAATGGTATGGCTCGGAAAAATTAGCCGGTTTCAATGAATTCAAGAACTCCGGGTCATTAAAGGGAAGATAACCCGGCCCCAGAGGCTACTCTTTATTGGCGAATATTTAAAAGCCATCAGAAAAATTTCCGGCTCAAAATGAAGATTCCAGTTTAAAATATAGCACAAGAGACATCTCTCTCCCGCAAAGCTTTGAAGCTATCAAATCCGGTTCAAAATCCGGCCCAAGGTAAATTTATCTCTTACAAAGCTTTTAAACTCTCAAATCCGGTTCAAACATCCGGCTCAAGGATAATCTGTCTCTCACAAAGTTTTGAAGCTTTCAAATCCGGTTTAAAGTTCCGATTCAAAAAGATTTAAATCTCTCACAAGTTCGAGTTCTCAGAAAAATTAAAGGTTGCCAAAAGAACTTGTTGCCATGATGCGCGGTTCAAACTTGGATATCCTACCTTATGGCTTATCTTATTATGATCACTTATGGGCTTCCTGCTCATCGAGCATAGCTATCAATACCCTCTTGATCGGCGCAATGCCAAAATTTATATGGTCACTTGGGGGCTTCCTGTTCAAACATAGTTCGTATTCGAACCAAAGAGAACATAGCTATCGATACCCTTTTGATTGGCAAACTGCCGAACCTACTTGGGGGCTTCTTGATCATATCTGAATCATAGCTCAACCCCTTTGGGAATCGACGTGGATCGTATTCGAATCAGCATCGTTAAACAACTCTCAAGGTCATTTGGGGGCTTCCTGTTCAAACATAGGTTGTATTTGAACCAAAGAGAACATAGCTGTCGATACCCTCTTGATCGGCATCGCCAAAGCCACTGGGGGCTATATGATCGTATTCGAATCTTAGCTTAACCCCTTTGGAGAGGTTTACTGATCGTATCTGAATCAGAAGCCTCAAAAAGTTTTATTCTGTCTCTGGTAAAGTTTATTGCAGACACAATTACTTAACTTGAGATCTTTTTGGGATTATATCTCAAATATATATAAGTGTTTTATGCTTAACCCGGCTTGACTTTTGACTATAAGTCGCCAGTTTATGACAATCATCATCTATGTGGAAACATTGGCTTCTAAGGATTGGGTTATCACCCTTACTGCACAGGTTATGTAAGCCGGCAGTATAAATTCAATATCACAGTAGTTATATGTGAGATATTATGACCCGCCCTGGTTTTGACGCTAAGTCGCCAGGGCATATGTTGTTTAAACTCTCTGCAGGATTTGTAGAAATATGACATGTAAATGATTAAGTTCAAGCTCATTACCAAAGTTGATGCTTCAAAATGATTATCCGTTCTGGATTTTTCTCAAAAGGCTATAAGCCGTCGGGTCATGAAAATTCCGGTTTACAATGAAGGCGTATTGAATCGCCATCGGCCAAGAGCCGCTGGGTATTTAAACTCCGTATTTACTTGTCAACAGATAAGGTATTTGAATTCTTTAAATAGCCAACATGGCTGGATTTTCAATGATGATATTGAATGATTGAGGTTTTCATACCGGATTATATTATTCAAATTTTGAATAGCCAACATGGCTGGATTTCTATTATGATTATCAATAACCAGTATTATGATTGAGGTTTTCAAAGTCGCTTTAGCGCCACAGCTATTATCTTTATCAATGGGCATGATTTATTTTACAATGGAGGAAATAGTCCCGAATCGCTGTAGGCTTACGACCCGGCACTTGGGGGCTACATTATTCAAGTTGAAGTTACATCAAATATGCAAGTCTCATGTCGCTGCAAGCATGCACCATGACACTTGGGGGCTAATGCAAAGTCATTTTTATTGGCCTTATTGAAGACCCGACTCATCCCATTGTGATGAGCCGGACCTTGGGGGCTACCAATTGCTCCTGTTAAAATTCAAGATACACAAGCCTTATTCCATTATATATTGAAGGATCCACCGCTCAGTTGGTAAAGCATAAAGCTCTTAACCTTGTGGACGTGGGTTCAAGCCCTAGGATGGGGGTTACATCATATGATATTATTTTCAATGAAAAGTCCCAGCTTAGTATTATCTTACTAAGCCGGCCCTTGGGGGCTACACATTACTGCTCAAATTTACATCATCATATTTACAAAGTCCCTGCTCATTATTACATAATGACTCGACACTTGGGGGCTAATGCATATTGCTCTTTGCTTAAGACAATTCTAGGATGACCCGGCTACACTACTATGACTATAGCCGACTCATGGGGGCTACACAACTGGATTTCATTTAAAGCCATGGTGATAAGTCCCGGCTTATTCATGCTAATTAAACCGACCCTTGGGGGCTACAGGTATTATGGATATAAGGTAGAAATATCTTCAAATTTTCAGTTTGAGTAAATCAGATTGACCTGGTGTCTGCAAAAATCATAAGCCAGCGTCGGCGACAATTATGACTCGGCATCATCTATTTATAACCCGGCAATTTTGGTAATCATAAACCGGCAAGTTTTATATCTCAAGTCGGCTGAATATAAGTTGAATATTTGAAGACCAATATTTTTGTCAAGTCAGAGCATTGAAGGCCGACTCAAATGGATGTTGTATTTACAATATTTCTTCTACAAGCAAATTGACTATGAAGTTGGTCCATTGACCCGGATTTTCCAGAAGGAGGAGATGACAAGGACTTAAGGATGATCAAGTGCCGGCTTACAAGAATATTTAACCCGGAGTGCAACCTGTCAATTTGTTCTTGTGTTTATGTTGAAGATCAGTTTAACATGGATAAATCCAAATTAAACTTGGGGGCTAATGTCGGGGATATACCCTGCGGTATGACCCGGCTAGATGTATAACCCGACCGGACTTGGCGACTCACTAATGACCCGCCCTGACTGGACGACTCACTAAGTGACCCGCCCGAGCCTGGGGACTTATGGGTGACCTGGCAAGCGGATCAAGGGAGCAACAAGACCCGGGGGCCCAGGAGGCTCAAGGCCCAGAAGGCCGGCTATGTTATGGTAGGACGGCTTAAGAGGAAAGGCGTGAGGAATATCTCCTTTACAAGGAAGCAAGACCCGGACTTGTAATCAACTTGTACGAGAAGATAGACTAATCCTAGTCTTACTAGGACTCCACATGTAACCCGCCCCTCTAACTTATATAAGGAGGGGCAGGGCTCCCCAAAGAGGGGGAGGAAGAAGCAATAATCTCTAGGGCTAGACACAGCTAGAGGAGAGCCGGCTTACCGGCGACTCTCTCATGATCATAATGAGACCTAGCCACAAACAGTATGTAGGGTTATTACCGGATGATGTTTCCCGGGGCCCGAAGCTGTCTAAATCCTCGTCTTGTGTGTTGCGTCTCTCGATTCCGCTCAACCCCTTCAAGCTACCACATAGATGCGTTGGCCTCGCGGCTAAGTCCTTACATTAGGACATCTGCCGTGACAATTCCGCAACACCATCTAAGGTTTGCAACTAAAATCACTAGCACTGTTCATATGGACACCACTAGCATGCGTGAGTTGATGGACACATATGCAAATGTACCATTGATTACATACACCAATTCATCAACCCACAATGACAATGAGGATAGACGTTGGATTATAGATCATTTCCAACAAAAATTCTAGTAAGGTAAAGTTTTTCTCACACAACAAATAACAAAGCGATGAAATGAACTTCAGCTCAACCACTCGTCGGCGTTGGAAACGCTTGCTTTGATCCAGAAGTGATTCTCTGGGAAAGGCCGGATACTGTCAGTCTCGAGACCAATGCAGGATTGATCATCCAGGCTGAAGCGAGCTATGTCAGGACCCATATTGTGATGATAGGGAAGCATATAAATGACCGAGGTATAGATACAATTGCTTCTCATAAATGGTAGTAACGTTGTGTCAACAGCAGCTGGATCGCCTTTCACCATCATTGGATAATTTTGTCCAAGGAAGAGCGAGTTTCCTCCAGGACTTTCAATACTGAACCAGGGAGAAAGTGTTGGCGCTAGTACACTAGTATCCATCCCGAATACCCTGCAACGGATGTTGGAATAGGTCTGAAGAGTGTGACCATGTGAGACAACACCTGCTTCCTTAGTAACATCAGCAGTGCCCTGTATACATACAAGAAGAGGTGATCCATCGGAATAAGTTGCCAGGCGCCACTGAGTATATGGGTCCTGCTCGTGATCATCAGCATCGCCATCTCCCCCTTGGTTATAAAATTTTTCAAGTATAGGTGGTGGAATGTTCACAGGACCTTGGAAACACAAGAAGGTTAATTATTAAAATGAAACTAGCTAACCCGCATGCATGTGGATGAAACAATTATAATTACGGTGGAAGACAAACATACTGAAAAGATGATAATTCCTTGCAAAAATAGTGCCATGAGTGGTGGAAGCAAACACAAGACCCTCGTATTGAATTGCATCACAATACTCATCCATGTACAGAAATTGATTTTTGAGCAATATCCATAGAGGAGCGGAAGTAAGGAAAGCAACAAGCTTGTTGAATATAGGAAAAACTTCATAGTTCATGTAATCCCAAGAGCTGTTGGGAACTCGACAAATTGCTATCTTCCATAGACGACAGTCAGCATGATCGTATTTGAGCTCACGTAGCTCATCTGTGTGCTCAACCTCTAGGCAGTCTGAGATTTTTGGAAGTGGAACCCGGTGATGAGTGTACACATTCACAAGTTCCCACTCGCAGTTGTACCCAATATAAACAACCCAATCTTCATTTGCACCTTCCCAAGCCTTGCCCTCAAGTGATGTGAAAGGAACGAGAAGAGGTGTCTAGAGGGGGGGTGAATAGACTCTTAGCAAAGAAAAGTAGCAGTTTTTAATTTCTTTAAGTTAAGGTGGATCTTTATACCAAGTTTAACCATTCACAATACATTTCAAGCAAGCATGGCAAGAGTATATGAGCAGCGGAAAGTAAAGCATGCAAGTTGAAAGAAAGTAAAGGGATGGGATTGAAGTGTGCAAACACAATTGGAGACACGAAGATTTTTGGCGTGGTTCTGATAGGTGGTGCTATTGTACATCCACGTTGATGGAGACTTCAACCCACAAAGGGTAACAGTTACGCGAGTCCACGGAGGGCTCCACCCACGAAGGGTCCACGAAGAAGCAACCTTGTCTATCCCACCATGGCCATCGCACATGAAGGACTTGCCTCACTAGGGTAGATCTCCATGAAGTAGGTGATCTCCTTGCCCATACAAACTCCTTGGTTCAACTCCACAATCTTGTCGGAGGCTCCCAAGTAACACCTAACCAATCTAATAGACACCACTCTCCAAAAGGTAATAGATGGTGTGTTCATGATGAACTCCTTTTGCTCTTGTGCTTCAAACGATAGTCTTCCCAACACTCAACTCTCTATCACAGATTTGGATTTGGTGGAAAGATGATTTGAGTCAAAAGCAACTTGGGGAAGGCTAGAGATGAAGATTTAAATGGTTGGAATGGAATATCTTGGTCTCAACACATGAGTAGGTGGTTCTCTCTCAGAAAATGAATACTGGAAGGTAGGCACGTTCTGATGGCTCTCCTTCATAATGAAGGAAGGTTGGAGGGGTATATATAGCCTCCACACAAAATCTAACCGTTACACACAATTTACCAAACTCGGTGGGACCGAATCAGAAAACTCGGTCAGACCGAATCAGAAAACTCGGTCAGACCGATTTAGTTCAAAATGTGAACGTTAGGCTTTTCGTTGGGACCGATACAATCAACTTGGTGGGACCGATGTGCTAGGGTTAGGGTAAAAACCTCAACTTGGTTTGACCGACTACACAAACTCGCTGGGGCTGATTTTGGTAATAAGCAAAATAGAGAGTTGGTCAAGCAAACTCGGTGGGACCGATTGCATATCTCGATGAGACCGAAATAATTGCAACAGGCAACAGAGAGTTTGCAATCCCATCTCGGTGAGACCGAGATCCCATCGGTGAGACCGAATTGATTAGGGTTTCTAGCAGTGGCTATGTCAAGTGAACTCGGTGGCGTCGGATAGAACATTTCGGTGAGGCCGAGTTTGACTTTTGGTTTGTGACATATGTGGATATGAGAAGGTGGTTGAGGGCTTTGGAGCATATCACTAAGCACTTTGAGCAAGCAAGCCATTAAACAACACCTCATCCCCTTTTAATAGTATTGGCTTTCCTATGGAATCAATGTGATCTTGGATCACTAAAATGAAAATGTAGAGTCTTGAGCTTTTGAGCTTGAGCCAATCCTTTGTTTTTAGCATCTTGCAGGGGTTCCATACCCTCTTGTCTACGCCACTCCATTTTTTGAACTTATCTGAAATATACTAGATAAAAGCATTTGTCCAACAAGAGGTATGTTGACATTAATTACCAAAATCACCGAGGGAGCACTTGTGCTTTCACGATGGCATCTTAACATCACACATATCATTATCAAGCGACATCAACTTGCACAAGGAGAGGCTTCCGTTGTCCCCGTGCAAGTCAGCAGGGTCACGACGAAGAAGATAGGGGAGATCAAACCTTTCCTGGACCCTTGGGTTGCTTGTAATGATGTTATTAGTTGAGTCGAGAATGGTCTTGAATGAACCTGCCATGCTAGCCGAGGTGATGATGTCGCACCGATCAATGAGGTCCTCCACCACGTCATCTTTTCGATTGGGGCAAGAACAATGGGGTTGTTTCCGGCCTGTTCCCTCCATGGAGAAGATGATCGAACAATGGCAGAAGGAAGGGTGAAGGAAAATGGAGGGAGGAAGAGCGTGCGACAGCAGTTCCAAATCGAGAGGGAAAGGCGAAGAGGCGGTGGATGGTTGTCACGGTACAAGAAGAGGCCAGTGGGGAGCGAACGGTTGCCACAGAGGTCACACACTGACGACAAGGCCGAGTGAACCGCATGCTGTATATTGCACACACCTTGATCTGGCTGACCATTTCTTTTCTGTTGCCTAATCACAAACAGTTCATCCGAGTGAATTGTATGCTATACATCACACACACCTTTATCTGGCTGCCCGTTTCTTTTGTGTTGCCTAATCACAAACAGTTCATCCGAGTGAACTGTATGCTGTATATCGCACACACCTTCATCTGCCTGTCCGTTTCTTTTGTGTTGCCTCATCGCAAACAGTTAATTGAATTGAACGGATGCCCTGCATCGCACACGCAACTAAAATCCGAACCATGTTTGATGCATGTCTCATCCCAAACGTTTTTCACCTTTTTGACGGGTTTTTACACCACCGTTTGTGATTATTGGATCGTACACAGTTTCATCGAAGAGTCTGTGATCGTAGAGTCGCATTAGTAGCATCCTATAGTAGTGGTTCTTATTTTCCTGTAAAGTTATTTGCTTGGTTACTCCTGACAAGCGGGCAACACTTATCATTGTGAGATAAAGATAATCTACATGCTAGGCTTATTTTTATCATATAACATGGTCAATGGGTTTAACGTGAAAATAACAATGTCTAATGGCATTTTTTAGCAAAACATCTAACTGAGCGATGGCATTTTTGAGAAATCTCATTGCATTTTTTATCAAGCATCTCACGGGTCGATGGCATTTTGAGTAGTTTTAGCATCTAATGGCAAAACTGAGTAGTGAGACACATCTAGTGGCATAAATAATAAAAACCCAAGAATTAAATAGGTATGCTAATTTCTTTAATAGAATTTAGCACCCCATCTAAGCACGTACTTGCTTTTTTAATAGTACTATATGCATAATTTGGTGACGAGCGCTCTCTATATGTTCCACCTTTTTTCTTTGATTTCATCTTGTTAGTTTTGCTCCATGGCACAACCCATCGATACTAGTACTACTTTACAAAAGTATACATTTAAAATTCTAGAGGGCAGGGCAGTCTCGCTTGGTCGGTTTCACTAGAGGTGAGGGCCTTTCTGATTTGACCACTCATTACTGCTGGAAGGCGGGGCCTTGTGATTTGAATGCTCGTATAAATGTTGTCGACGACCTGAGGAGGAGCAAAGAACCGTGTGGTATACTCAACTTTTCCACTGGAGTACTAGTACGATGCAGGAGCACGAAACACGGCAGCCCAGTGCGATATGGCGATAAAAATGATCTAATTTTCTAGTCATCGATCCCACGACGCCGCTCATCGTTAGCATTGTTTTATTCATGCCTCGTAGAGAACGTGACATGTATGGCGGAACACCAGAAGCAAAAAGAAGAAACATAAGAGCAAATGAAAAAGGAAGGTTACCCCCCCCAAAAGATGGAAGACGCACACACATCTGAGGAGCTGCTCCCTACTACATGAAGGGTTGCTGGCCACGGAGTCGTAACTACTTTTTCATCGCCTCCACGACCTCCATCTCCTGGCGCATCTCCTCCGCCATCTTCTTCATTCTTTCCATGATGCAGGATTTCTCGACGCGAGCCTTCATCATCTGTTCCATGGCCGCATTACGTACCTTGACAGCAGCCGGGTGCTTGATGCGTAGCTTTGCCAACTCCTCCTTTTGTTCCATGATGAGGGCCTGTAGCATCTTCATCGAGGAACTACTCTTCTAATGCAGCTTCTTCTAGCCGCCGTTCTCCTCCTTCAGTAGGTCGAGCTCATGGAGGATCTTCGGCTTGTCCTCCTGAAGTTGCAGGATTTCGTCGGTCGCCTTCTTATCCGAGGCAATGCTCTTCTTCAGCAGCATCACCAAGCAGGAGGTCAACTTCCCCTGCTCATTGAACTCAGCGGGCATGTCGTCGAGGCTCTCCTGCAGTAGCTCCACCAAGCCATCGATGAACTCCTGTTGCTTATTGAGCTGATCGAGCATGTCGTCGAGGGATAACGACTCCAGCACCGCTAGCTCGGCATGTTCGCCTCTGCGGCTAGGGCGCTCCTGGGAGCCCTTGCCTCTGCAGCTAGGGTGATCCTGGGAGCCCTCGCCTGCCCGTGAGAGATCTTTCGAGGTCTCTGCCAGGCGGTGAGCCCTCTCGTTTTTTTTGCGGCCTTGGTTGCCGCTCCCTTGCTACGAGTAGTTCTCGACCTAGAGCTCTACACACCGGCCATGGCAAGGACAGACGAACAAGAAAGACTTATGAGGAGGAAGAGGTAGAGTGATTTTCGGCTAGGTACTGGTTCCCCTTTTTATAACCTAGTACTATCACTAGTACTAAAACCTGCATAGTGGGAACACGTTCAGGTTTGATACTTACTAGGTGTGAGCAGGTTTGCACTTTTATACTATACACTTTGGAATTTGATGGGAACAAGCTAAAGATTAATTGCTGGTTTTTGTTTCGAGGCCTGAAACGGCTCCCGATGAGTTTCGTGGAACACAAATTTCATGTACTACTACTCAAATGCGGTCGCACAAGTCAGTGATGTAACTCGTCGTATATGTCAGAACAAGCCGATGCGTGTCGCGGGTCCGACCGACTGTTTATTGGTGCGATCGACCGTAAGTATTATGCGATGGAGACTTCTGGTTGTGGCTTCGGGTGATTGTCACGACCAAGCATTCAAACACTACTGATAAATCAATTACCATCTTTTTCCAAACGACCAAGTATTTTCATAGGAATACAATACATATAGATGGAGTGGTTGTCACAGTTGCAAACCACCACGGCGCCGCAAGTTCACTACAGCAGCAACCGAGTAGGTCAGTGCATCGTTGGCAATGGTCCCGTGATTTGGCTTCTTCTACCGCTCATTTGAACAGTAGCACCGGCTGCTCATGCCATTCCACATGCATGCACGTTCTTTCTTCCATAGTTGACTCCGTGAATATGATCTTTGCCATTAGCCCTAGCTCGAAATCAACGCGACGCTACCAGATGCTAACATCCCTCAACATTTCTCCCCTGAGATCAACTTACGCCTTTGCCTTGTGTTGCACCAGGCGCAGCTCCTTCGAACTTCTCTCCCATTGATGTGACGCTTCCTCGATCAGATTTGCCCTTGCTGCCCACCACCTGAAATGCAGCCCTGGCATATCCTCCGACGCCACCGATATGTGATTCCAGAGCAATGGATCCCCTCTAAAACACATGTGGGTTTCACTCAAAGGCGGGAGTGCTGCGGGGCGTAGCAAGAGGACAGCCCGTGGGATCCTGGGATCTAAGGGATGATCCTTGGCGGGATCCGGTGGGCGAGGCAGGGAGGCGAGCCTACATGATGGGAGAGCCCTATGAGGCTAAGATAAAGATAGTACTACTCCACTCTGTCTATATTTAAATACAAAGGCCACCACACTACACAGTCCTGGATCGATCTCCCTCGCAAGAATCCATATTGGTTTCTGTGTATGATCTTGAGAATCACTTGCTGTAGTCGGTTCGCAAGGAGCTTCGTCATAAGCTTGAGGCAGCAGTTCAGTAGAGTTATTGGGCGATAATCATTGGCAGTTGCTGGGGACTGGGTTTTGGGGATGAGAGTGATAAACCTAGAGTTTAAACTTTCGAGATCAAGATTACCTGCATGAAAGGCCTAAAAGAGAATTGATTATTTACCCAGGTGGTCATGAATGATCGAGTCATCAGGGAGTTTTAGTGTTGCAATACTATTCCTATGGTATCATTCCATAGCCACCCTATGGAAGAATTTTGTGTTGCCGTCTCCAAACTTGAAATGCCTGACAGTGCAGCGTTTCATCCAATAAGATTTTTTGCATTCTAGCAGGTGATGTAGGCGGTGTTTCAAAATTCTTATGAAGTTAGCTTCTGGAAAGGAGAGCCTCCTTCTCTCTTCCAACCCATCTATCTCCAAGAGGGTTTTGTTGCAGTTTTCAATCAATATGGATAGTCTAGATATTTTCTTGCTCCACTGCTTCAGATCATAATGCAAGTTCTTAAGCTTCTTGCACAGGACAACGACACCATTCGGTGCATAACAACGTTTAGCCCAAGATCGCCGCACCACCTCGAAAAACCCTGGTTGTTTGATCCAATAGTCCTCGAAACGGAAAATTTTGGATTTGGGTATCTTGGACTGGATGCTTACGTAGCACGGGACATGGTCAGATGTGGGTTTACCGAGAGGCATAACCACTGTGTTCGGGTACTTGACTGCCCAGTCCACGGAGGTGAAGTGCCAATCCAGCTGTTCGAGAAGTGGGTCTGATTGCATATTGCTCCACATAAACAAACACCCCTTGATTGGAAGTTCTACGAGAGATTGCCGTCGAATGATTTCATTGAAGAGCAGCATATCGTTAGCATCCCCTCCTCCTCTATTACGGTTATCCGGCATTCGGATAAAGTTGAAATCGCCCAGGAGAAGCCAATCTTCGCCCGTAGGGATGTCAAGATCGAAATGCCACGAAGTAAACAACGCCCTATGCGGATCATTACAAGGGCCATATATGTTTACGAGCGTCCAAGAATCGCCAGACTACGTTGAAGTAAGCATGACGCCTAATGCAAGAGATTCAGAGAAAACAGCAACGCCAGTGAAAACCAAGCTCATCCACGCAGTTATGAGCCCTCCAGAGTTACCCACAGAGGTTATAAATTCAAACATATCAAATTTTTAGGACAAAAAAGTTTAACATAAGAAAGATCAAAAGAGGTACGCTTAGTTTCCACTGGTTGCCAGTTGCTTCTTATCGGAGTTGATCCCACGCACATTCCAGCATAAGATGTTCCACTGCTTATTCGATGACATCACACCTAGTGCTGGTCAGGATATTCCCCTTTGTCGCCCTCTAGGAACTTTTTAGTGTTGAGATCTTCAGGGGGTATCCCACACAAAGCGGTGCCCACATACTATAGCTGATCAATGTGTGTTGGAGGAGGCAGTTGTTCATCTGATGCGACAGAGGGTTTAAGCAGCGAGTTGTTGGAGGGATTAGTCGCCTTGGAAGAGCAAGCAATCGAGGGGGCACCTCTAGGCTTAACCTTGGACTGCCCCTTCCTAGCGTCAGTGATCTAGGCCACCCTGAAGCCATCATACCGCGTGGACCTGGTACTGCGTCTGAGATAGACAGTATCGATAGGCGTTGTTTCTTCAGAGACCATCTTATGGAAGTACACGTTGTGTGGCTTAGCAGCAGGGATAGCCAAGAGTTCAGCAGATGCAGCGTGGATGGAGCAAGCAGAACCCAGTTGTAGCGAAGAAATATACTTATCTCCAGTTAAAGGTATCTGCACCGCAAAGCAACCCAAATCTTTGAAGGAATGACGACTGGCTCGTCCAGGTGGAATGAAACTTTAGTCCAACTGCCAGTTCGGGCACAAGCAACATCTGCCTCACTGAAGATAGCAAAAGTAACTTGTTGGAAGAAGGCGAGGGGATTGATCGGCAGCAGACCCTGATTCAGAGTTGCGGCAGTGGCTTCGGGACCCATAATACAGCAAGTGAACCTCCCAAAAGAGATCATCCAGAGAAACTGAAGAAGAGACATCCCTTCCTCTGCTCTCACCTCAACAGTGTGAGAACCGCCTACTGCATGAAAGAATTGAGCTCCAGAGGTTTGCCTACCACTGATCAGAGCATCTGCAGGTTCTTCAATGTCAGAGTATACCGACCATTCATCCTCGGGATCATCAGTGATGTTGCTCTCCTGTTCCACACCATCCATGAGGGAGGGGATAGTATATTGGAACAGAGTTCTGAAACTGAAACCTCGGTAAGGAGGAGGTGCAACAGGCTAGATGCCCTAACCCTAAGCTTGCATCTGTTGCTGCTGTTGAGGGGCTTGCTATTCCCATGCTGCATCTATCCGTTGTTGCAGCATATGCTGATGCTCGAAAGTCCATTGATGAGCGGCAGAGAGATAGAGAAATTCATACGGATGTGGGGATGAATTCATGGGAGGAGCGTCATCTTCATTGCAAACCAGGCCAGGGATGGTGTCTCTGTCATTGAAAACATATACAGGCACCGACCAGGATCTGCCCATACCTGGCAGAGTACCAATAAGTATGACCACAAGACTATGTGGCACCTGTGCAATGTTGCTGATGATCATGCGTACCAGTACACGCTCCTTGTTCTGACCAGGCCTGTGTCATAGATCTAACTTTCCATAGAAAGATACAGCTTTGTTGATATAATGATCCGTTTGATAATCCATAGGGAAAGCCAGAAACAGGACCCAGGCAACATACTGGAAGGGAATTGATGCATATTTTCCCCTTCATCATGCGGCACAAAAGAAAGTCATATCATCATCCAGGGGGTCTAATTGGTGTGGACTTTCTAGAATAAACTCATCTCTCAGAGCAACATCCGCAAAAGCAACCATGCCCACTCCAATAGGATACACAAAAGCATCAGGAACTTCTAGATGAAAATCTTTAGTCATGATTCGTACCACTTCATTCAACACTAATAGCTTCTGATGATCAGGCACCGGAGGTGTAGCAGTAACAATGGCGTTCCTTTCATGTCTAAGTGGTGGGTCATCCACCACAATCATGTTGCGCACCAGCCTATGGTCAGGCCCACGCTCGATCTGGGTTCCCATCAGCATGAACTGGAACGGGCAGACCGGGAAGTTAGCCATGGCCGCAGATGGCTTGGCGACTCGAGTTTCTGTTGTCGATGGTGGTGGCTTGCCGGGCGGGGGGTTTCCTTGCTGCTCGTTGGTTGACTGGGGTGGCAGAAGAGGTAGCTGCTGTACGGTATGGAGCGGAATCGTCAGAACAATGGCCGTGTAGGGGATGGGCCCATTATCCGGCACTTTCTTTTTGGGTCGCCAAATCTTTTTAATTTTTGGTAGGTGAGGATTCCGTTGACGCGCCCGCTCCTTAGAATGAGGCAGAGGATTTGTGGTGGTGGTAAGCTGCCGTTCCAACTTCCTTCTACGCCAAATTAAACGAAACACATTTTTGGCCAAGCAACGTTGCAGATCATGGCCCAGCAGCTTGCATTTTGGGCAGCATAGAAAGCCCTTTGATGGGACTGACTGTTGCAAATGCTACAGGGCCGAGGAAATTGACCCATGGTCTGCTTACCATAAAAGAAAGCCTGCTCAAAGGTGTTGCACGAGTCACAGAGCTTGGCCTTGCAATCTGATGACCTATGGTCAGGTGCACCACAATGGTAACAGTGGCCCAAAATATCATGGATGATCTCCGAGGATGGCAAGTCATTTAAATCACATATTTTTTGGACAGTTTCCTCCTCAGACTGAGCTTGACGAAAATCCAAGATATTTTCTAAGATGGAGAAGGGTATGTTGCGCCAATTGTGCTCACGGTGTTTCTTTCCAAAATATTTTTGGCAAGATCATTATGATTGACTGAAGAAAATGGAATTTCCGAACTACCAAACTGAATAGTTGTTCTGCTCGAAATCACATCGGAGAAAGAACCAACATGATCTTCGTCTCTGTGTATTGAAATTTCTTCAAACGAGCTCAGTAGATTAGTAGATATCTGTTTGGAGAAACCAAACATCGCCAACTCATGGCTGGATGAATCATCCTTAGCAGCACTGTTCTCAAGAAACCCAAGGTTAGAACGAACTGCCCTGGGTGTTCTCGCCCATAACCCAGAGATTTCATGTGGTGTGCACCAGCCCACAGACCCATCAAAAGGTGCATTCCATGGCTGTTTGAATAAACCAAAATGACAAACAAAGTCTGGCCAGACTCTATCTTGTAGGGCATAGATGAAATGGCCCACCTTATTTGAAGCCACAGAGAACCGAAAGTTCTTTGCTCCAATTTGTGTCACGTTGAAACCAGAAGCAAGACCTCCAATGCAACATTGCAAAGCCAAACCAACCGAAGCACAAGAAATGGGAATGGAGGCAGAAGATAAGGTGACCACCAAGAAAAATTCCTTGGATGTAGATGGGAGAGAGAAATGGACCATGGATTTGAATCTTCTACGAACCTGGTCCTCGACCTTGAGGCCGGGGTTGAAATCCCAGTGGACTAAACCTTCCATGATGTCGACCGAGAGATCATGGTCGCCGGAGATGGACTAGGTCGCCGGAGGTGGGGGTGGTGGAGGGGGTGGGAGGTGCCATCTGGCTACCCACCTACTACGTGTTATGATCCAGTTAGGTATGTTTCCATGGGCTTGTGTCGAGCTTTAGATAACTCCGTACAATAGAAGGAAACCTCCAAAGGCTTGGCGTCTCCTCCAAGGAAGAGGTAGCATAGCCGGCATGTTTATCACCTGATGGCAACCGACATATGTAGCCATAGGTACCCCTGTTATCTATTGATAACCCACAAGTATAGGGGATCGCAACACTTTCCGTGGGTAGAGTATTCAACCCAAATTTATAGATTCGACACAAGGGGAGCCAAAGAATATATGTAAGTATTAGAAGTTGAGTTGTCAATTCAACCACACCTGGAGATTAAATATCTGTAGCAAAGGGGTCAATAGCACAGTAATATTATAGTTTGATGGTAGTAGGAACAGTAGCAATAGTAGCAGTAACAGCAGTATCAGTATTGTAGCACTTGTAACATTAGCAATAGCAATAGTAACTTAGCAAGAGCAATATGTGGAAAATTCGTAGGCATTGGATCAGTGCATTCGTTGGATGATATTCATCATATAACAATCTTAAACTAGGGCAACACAGAACTAGCTCCAGTTCATAAATATAATGTAGGCATGTATTCCATAAATAGTCATACGTGCTTATGGAAAAGAACTTGCATGACATATTTTGTCCTACCCTCCCGTGGGAGCGGGGTCCATAAGGAAACTAATGGATATTAAGGCCTCCTTTTAATCGAGAACTGGAACAAAGCATTAACACATAGTGAATACATGAACTCCTCAAACAACGGTCATCACCGGAAAGTATCCCAATTATTGTCACCCTGGGATTTATGGCTCATTACACGTAATAGGGGAATATGACTTGCAAGATCGGATCTAGAACATGTATATAATGGTGATAACATAAACGGTTCAGATCTGAAATCATGGCACTCGGGCCCTAGTGACAAACATTAAGCATAGCAAAGTCATAACAACATCAATCTTAGAACCTAATGGATACTAAGGATCAAGCCTAACAAAACTAACTCGGTTACATGATGAATCTCATCCAACTCCACACCGACCAGCGAGCCTACGAACGACTTACTCACTTCTGGCGGGGAGCATGATGGAATTGGTGATGAAGTAGGGTTGGTGATGACAAAGACCGAAGATTGCCCTCTCCGAAGCCCCAAACGGGCTCTAAATCTGGCCTCCGGATGAAGAACAGGAGATGGCAGCGGCTCCGTATCGTAAAACGCGATGAAACGTGCTCTCCTATTTTTTCTCCAAAAATAGGATTTTGTAGCATCAGATTTAGGGTCGGGGTGCTACCAGGTGGGCACAACCCACCAAGGCGCGCTTGGAGAGTGTGGCGCCCCGTGGTGTATCATGCTCACCCAGGGCACCCCCTCCTGTAGTTCGTGGTTCCAGTATTTTTTATTTATTCTAAAATAAATCTCCAAAAAGTTTCATTCCAAACAGATAACTTTTATTTCTGCACAAAAACAACACCATGGTACTTCTACTGAAAACAGCGTCAGTCCGGGTTAGTTTCGTTCAAATCATGCAAACTAAAGTCCAAAACAAGAGCAAAAGCATTAGGAAAAGTAGATACGACAGAGACGTATCAATTCCCCCAAGCTTAAACCTTTGCTTGTCCTCAAGCAATCCAGTTGACAAACTGAAAGTGATAAAGAAAATCTTTTACGAACTCTTTTGTTCTTGTTTACGTAAATAAGCTTAAGTAGCACCCAGGTTTTCAGCAAAGATCGTGACTAACCATGTCAACAATAACTCTCGGAAATAATATTAACTCATATCAATGGCATAATCAACTAGAGATAAATAATAAAATATATCAAATGCCAACACTTTGTCAAAACAGTCATTATATAATATGACAATATTTGTATCTCACTAGCTCTTTCTGAGACCACAAAACATAAATGCAGAGCACCTCCAAAGTTCAAGCAGCGACTAAACTATGTAATTTACGGTAGAAAAGATCCAGTCATGATGCATTCAACATTAACTATACACAATGCATGAGGAGGACAATAGTGCTCTCAGATCTGGTGCTTGTTTGAGAACGCGATGACTCAACATAAAATTAAATAGACAGTCCCTTCGTAGAGGGAAGCGGGGATATGCAGAGGTGCTAGAGCTCAAGTTTTTAAAAATAGAGATAAATGTAATTTTGGGATGTACACCCTTCTTGTCAATGTTACGACCAAGAATTGTCAATATCTTCCATGCCGAACAAATTAGCAGCGGTTCCCAAGCAATAAAAGTAAAGGTTTACTCCCCTCCACCAACAAACACACTCCAGGCTAGTCGAATCCATGGGACCATCCATACCAACAACAATCCTGGGGGAGTTTTGTTTAATTATTTGCAATTTTTTATTTCAGGAGTGGGCATCCATATTACCGCCCCTCTTGTGCAAGGACGAGTGAATAAACACTCATCATGAGAATAACCCGCTTAGCATGGAAGATACTGACTGCCCCTGGCACTCCATGAGCGGTCCAGGCACACAAAACAAATGTTCATTTGAATTTTTTAATGGTGGCACATGCAAGTTTACTTGGAATGGCAGGGTAATATCGCATATAGGTAGATATGGTGGACTCATCTGGAATAACTTGAGTTTTAGGATTTTGATGCACAAGCAGTATTTCCACCTAGTACAGGCAAAGGCTAGCAAATAGGTTGAGAAGAGGCTAGGTAGAGAGCGAAAATGGTCATGAACATGCATTATGCACAATCAACATTGAATACTACCATGAGTAGGATATGAACACCATGAACATAAATATCATAGAGGATATGTTGGTTTCGATTCAACAACATGCATGAACATGTGCCAAGTCGAGCGACTTGAAACATTCAGAGGAAGATACCATATCACCATACTATATCACAATCATTTTAATGCATGTTGACATCCAAGATAAATCATTATCCACTCCTACCTACTTAAGCATGGCATGAGAAACTATAATCTCTAATTGTCATTACAAACATGTTTGATCATAATATGCCGAATCATGGATACTATGTTAAACATATTTACAAAAACAGAATAAGTTGAGTTCCTAACCGTTTCTCTCTTCCATAGTCTGTTCATAAAATATCGTCATTATTGCCTTTGAATTGAGCGACCGAATGATATGAAAATATTAATAGTGCAAGAGTGACATGGACTAAGTTGGAATCTGCAAACATTTTATTTCAAAAGGAGAAGACAAGGTAATAAGGGCTCTTTGTTAGACCAACAGTAATGCATACAAGAGCCACTCAACATTTTCATCGTGGTCATCTCCTTGGTACGACTCAATAAAAAGGAAAGAATTTCAAAGAAACACACTGAAATACTTTTGGAGTGTTTAGTTTTGCCAATTTCAAAGAATGATATAAAGAACGCCGGAATCGGAGTTACGGTTTGGAAATGGCAAGCGATTCAAATGACACCGGTCTGCGATTTACAGCAAGTAGCCATCTAAATGCAACGAGATGGACATGCTACAACACCCAAACATGGCATAAAAATACATGGCAGGGATGCATTCATGATGATTAACAAAAGTCTAGCACTGAGCTACAGCCAATTCATCCATTAACAGGTTCAAACAAGCATGGCAAAAATGCATATGACAAACAGATTTCAGACTTAGTGAAATTAACACTTGTCTGGAATTTCAGATCAGATAGCACACTTCGGAGCAACAAAACTACATGCTACATGACCTGAAATTGGCAAAGTAAAGCATGGCATGGAGATGCTCAAAGAGCTTAACAAAAGTCCCTTAGTGACCTTGAGCCAAAAGGGATCAGAAAATACAATTGCAAGCATGTGAACATGGCAAAAACATAATCAGTTTTCAGACTTAGTGAAAACTGGAGCATGCTGAAACATAACTCAAGTAGGCATGTTTACGAGCTCGATGCACTCAATACGGAGCAAGTCATGATAAGCTAAGCATACACCCATCAAGAATACAAAAAATGCAAGCTAGACATGGCAAGAACAATAGCATATCATGCACGGATCAATTGCAACATCAACGGAAAAATTGCAAACAAGTTGACAATCTGCCCAGATTCGCAAAGTAGCAAAAGTAGAGCTCGATTGACTCAAGCTAGGGTGCTCCATTATTGCAAACAAAGACATGGATGGATAGAGCACTACAAGATTAACAAAACATCCTTACTGATCATCCTCAAAAGAGGCACGGATCACTAGGAAACAACATGAATATATAGCCATATGAGATAAACAGCTCAAGGACTTTGTGGAATTGCTAAGTCCCTGAAATCAGAATTACCAAGTGCCTCACTTTGCAAGCTTGTGCTAGTCACCACACACATCACAAAAATACATGGGTTGCACCTCTGGAAAGATGACAAAACCCTTAACAAAACATATGTAGAACTCATGGGCATATCATGCACACAATAATCATGGCAAAAATGACAAATAGCTAAATGGAGCAGCAGATCTGACAAATATCTCAAGTAGCCCTCTTCTAACAGCATTTAGGACATCAAGATGAACTCAAATGAAAATGATGCAATGGAATGAAATGATGTACTCTCTGAGATGAACATTTTGATATGCTATATGCCAAAAACGGAGCTACGGATGCAAAGTTACGAGGCTATGAACATGAGCACTTGGACTAGGGTTAGGAACAAAAGTCAACCGAGAGTCTCCTCAGATCCAGATCCAGCGCGCGGATCGAGGCACGCCAAAGTTACTGTAGACGCCGGAGAACTCGCCGGAGAGGAGGAGGCCGGCCGGAGTCGAGGTAGGGCAGGGCGGCGGAGGCGGCCGGCGTGGCCGGGCGGCGGAGGCGCGGGCGGCAGGGCTCGGCCGGCGCGGTGGCGGAGCGGCTGACCGTGACGGCGAGGTGGCGGCGCCCGCCGACGAGGGAGGCAGGCGGTGGCACGGCGAATGAAGGCGGCGGCGGCGAGGAGGCGCGGGCGGTGGGGAAGCAGCAAGCCGGCGGCGAGGCGCCCGGATCTGGGCCGCGGGGGCCGGATCTGGGCCCTCCGGGCCGCGGCGGCGCGCGGGTGGCGGCGGTGACGTGGAAGGCACGGAGTGGGCGGCGGCGATGTGTCCGGCCAGGGCGGACATGTCCGGCCGGCGCGGAGATGATTTTTAGGGTTTCAGACGAGGGGGATCCGGATTTTCGGGGAGAGGCCTTTATATAGGCATAGAGGGAGCTAGGAGAGTCCAAATGAGGTGCGGTTTTCGGCCACGCAATCGTGATCGAACGCTCTAGATGATGGAGGGGGTTTTGATGGGTTTTGGGCCAAATTGGAGGGGTGTTGGGCTGCAACACACACGAGGCCTTTTCTGTCCCTCGGTTAACCGTTGGAGTATCAAACGAAGTCCAAATGGCACAAAACTTGACAGGCGGTCTACCGGTAGTAAACCAAGGCCTCTTGGCAAGTCTCGGTCCAATCCGGAAATGTTTAAACCCCACACACGAAAAGAAAGGTAGAAATGACCACCGGAGGAGAACGAAGCACCGGAATGCAAAACGGACAACAGGGAAAATACTCGAATGCATGAGACGAACATGTATGCAAATGCAATGCACATGATGACATGATATGAGATGCATGACAACGACAACAACACACGGAGACAAAAACCCGAACTCGAGAAAATAAAATAACTTAACGCCGGAAACGGCAAGAGTTGGAGTACAAATTGGGAAAGTTACATCCGGGGTGTTACATGTAATCACCATCTGTAGTAGCCATCCGGTCCCACTTAGGATCCTTGTGGTGGTTGTCGGTGTCAAAACCAGCTGATCTTGGGTAGGGGGTCCCGAACTGTGCATCTGGGGATCAAAGGTAACATGATACAAGGGGCACGATGTTTTACCCAGGTTCGGGCCCTCTTTAATGGAGGTAATACCCTACTTCCTGCTTTATTGACTTTGATGAGTATAGGGGTTACAAGAGTTGATCTACCTCGAGATCGTAATGGATAGACCCTAGATGTCTAGCCTGTATGATTATGATTGCCTCTACGGACTAAACCCTCCGGTTTATATAGACACCGAAGGGGGGCTAGGGCTATACAGAGAAGGTTTAAAGAGGAAGGAAACTACATGTCTGGCCGCCAAGCTTGCTATCCACAGAACGGAGAGCCCCATCTGGACACAAGGAAAAACCTTCTATCTTGTATCTTCACAGCCCATCAGTCCAGCCATGTCACATAGCCTGGATTCCCGAGGACCCCCTTATCCAGGACTCCCTCAGTAGCCCAGAACTCGCCTTCAATGACGATGCAGTATCCGGCTTTATGGTTTTCGGCTTTGCAAGGCGGGTTCTCCATTACACTTCGGTTTGACAATAATCCGGCTCCACATTAAATATCATATTCTATTGATTCTCTGCTGCCGTCGCCTCGGCTTCCACATGCCGGATGAATGTGAAAGGCCTAGGTGTGTTTTTACAAATAACCCCTCGACTGTGTAGGGAAGTCATCTATTTAAGGAGATTGGATCTCAGATGCCATTCCACACGACGCAGAAATCCTTAGAATTCGCCATAGGAAACTGTCCAAACATGGCCGGTGCTCCTGGCTCTTCTTCACGCCCCCATGGCCTCCAAAAAGGCGACTGGGAAAGCTTCCCAATATCCTGCTCCCATCTGAATAAACTTCAGACGCGGGCATATCTTCCTCCCGCTGATCTAGTCTCCGTTCGGGCTGGATTAACCTCCCACAATGGCGAAGCCCTGGCAGAGAATTTCCCCAATCCTTTTAAAGAGGAGCGGGTGCGCTTGTTTCCTTCCTTTTGAGGGGCATAGGATTTCCTATCCACCCCTTCCTTAAAGGTCTCCTGGAGTAATACAGCCTCCAACTGCACAATCTAACACCAGGCTCCATCCTGCATATCGCGGGCTTCGTTGCTCTTTGTGAGCTATTCCTAGGTTGTGAGGCTCATTTCGAGCTATGGCGGAAATTTTTCTGCCTCGTCCCTCACTCCCAAAGGGATCTATATTCGAGGTGGGTGGCATCGAGGTATGGTGCATAGCCGGGACAGGACACCTGTCCATCACTCCGAAGAAGGCATCGGAAGAGTGGCTCTCGGAATGGTTTTATATTGAAGACATCGTTCTGCCAGACCCAATATGGCGCGGTCTTATCGAATTCTCCAGCGCTCCCTTAAAGAAACGCATTAGCTGGCATCCCCTAAGCCTCGAGGAAGAAGACATTGCAGAGGTCGAGAGGCTAGCAAGCAAGATTAGAGTACTTTTCAACTCCGGACTATCTATAATTGAGGTAATGGAAATTTCAATAACGTGATGTGTTCAGCCACTCCAATCTAGGAGTTTTCCCATGTGGCATTGCAACGGGGAGGACGATGCATCCCTTTGTCTACGCAAGGGTCCGGATAATTTTGCCGCCCTGGCGACAATCTTAGCTGACCTTTTCAAAGGGGAGAAGGAAGACTTCACTCACTTGAAATGTCGGGAAGGATTTTCTATGTATAACCCCATCGAGTTGGTGAGTTTTTCAATTATTGGCCTTACTCAACCATCTTCCAGGGTTATGCTACTCGAACTTAATCCAGCTACTTTTAAGAGGAATGGAGAATGGTCATCGAGGGGATCTACAGCCTCGCTCCGCAGCCAGAGGACCATGTTCGAGACCTGGATCCCGAATATGAAGAAGATTCCGATATATTCATAGAACTAAGGAGGGAGTATTTTATCAGACAAACTACGATGGCACGGAAGTAGCTAATATAGCCGGCTATCCCAGCCTTCTCCCCTCCTCCCATGTAAGTACCCAGGAGACATCTCCTCCAAAAGAGTTTCTTAATTGCACCTCACCCACCACACTGTCTCATGCTCGGAAGGGGCGGCGCTCGTCTCGCCGAGCTGCATCAAAGGCGTCCTCTAAGAAGGCGATGCACACGCAGGGCGAGTCTCTGAAAAGAAGGGCAAACGGTGACACTACCGAGTCCCTGCCTTCACCAGAAAGGTATAGGTTTTAACACGCATTCGTTGGACATACCGAATTGTGACATTTTCCGTTGGGCCATTTTGTAGGAAGAGCATACGCCGGACTATATCCACGGACCTCGCCAGCCATGCATCGAGCAATTCGGCCCCGGACCCTGCTATAAG